>NC_057807.1:398119935-398269734 GCF_018294505.1 Triticum aestivum
ACCCAAAAGTCGATTCAGTCGACTGAAGTGTAGCTAAATCGGAGCAGCATCGCAAGCAAGAGCAAGAGCGAGAGCAGCAGCGCGAGCAAGAGCAATATCAAGAGCAGACCAGGCAGGGGACCGAGAGCAAGAGCAGAGCAGCAGCGCGAGCTAAAGCTAAAGCAGCAACAGCTCCTACTGATGTGGACGTCGCCGCCGAGGGAACGACGCCGTGGAGGAAGTGGCCGGTGACGCCGCCGTCGGCTCGGGACCGAGCGTCGGCAGCACCATGAGATCGAATCAAGAAGAAAATGCGGCGATTAGTGTACAACCTCTTTGGTGGCGCCGATTAGGCCGCAACTTCATCCGAGGAAACGGTGATGATGATGCTCTTTCAGTGGTGCAGGTGAAGATGGCAGTGTGGGAATGGAGGTGTCGCGAAAGACGAGGGGAACATCGGGGCAGCTCCTTGGAGGTGGAGGACGGGGTGGCTGAACCGGCGGGACGACGAGATCGATGACGGATCCTCATCCGGTACGGTGGATGAGGGACGTCGAGGTGTTGCTGTAGACGATGTCGTCAGGGAAGAGGCTTCGGCTGGATGGCGGACGGAGCAGGGTGTGGGGCTTCGTCGCGGGTTTTCACGACCTCGGTGTACAAATGGGTGGGCGGATGGGATGGCAGTGGGAAACCATGGCTTAGGGACGCGCTTGTCCGAAATGTGGGGTAAGTTATGAAAGTAACCCCACCAATTTGAGGCGGTTCTTTTGGTTCAGGGCTACCATGGGCATTTCACGTGTCGGGATTTCACAGGAGGTGAGAGTTTTCACGCGTGTTGTAATATTGGAATAGCAAGGCGCGAGTTGAGATGGAGGGAGTTGTTGGAGCACAACGAGACAAAGATATATCTTAAATATTTCGGGCTAACAAGTCGCAGGTTGAAGAGGCGGGAGTTTCGCAGCACGATAGACAGAGACGCTAGCTTGAATTTTCGGCATAACAAGGCGCGGCTTGAGTGGACGTGAGGGCGGAAGAAAGACATTATTACTCCACTGTGCGCATGCGAGTAGTTAAATCATGGGTTGCTAGTAGTACTTCCATTGGTCTCCTTTGTATTTTGTGCCAATTTTTGACAGTAACATAATATTTACGCACTTGAGCAGTGTAGTCTACTTGAAATTTATGTTCCGCTAAACTCATCGGGAGCCGTTTCGGGCCTCGAAACCAAAACCATCAATTAATCTTTACCTTATTCCCATCACATTCGAAAGCCTGCTCACACCTACTAGTACGTACCAAACCTGAACTTGTTCCCACTATGCAAGTATTAGTACTAGTGCTCGTACTTAGGTTATAAAAAGGGGAATTACCTAACCGAAAATTACTCTACCTTTCCTCCTCATAAGTGCTTCTTCTTCATCCGTCCTTGCCATGGCCAGTGAGCAGAGCTCTAGGTCAAAACTACTCGTAACAAGGGAGCGGCAACCAAGGATGCAGAAAAAAAGAGAGGGCTCGCTGCCATGCAGATACCTCGAAAGATCTCTCACGGGAAGGCGATGGCTCCCAGGAGCGCCCTAGCCGTGGAGGCAAACATGCCGAGCCGGCGGCGCTGGAGTCGTTATCCCTCGACGCCATGCCCGATCAGCTCAATAAGCACCTCAATAAGCAGAAGGAGTTCATCCAAGGCTTGATGAAGCTGCTGAAGGAGAGCCTCGACGACATGCCCGCTGAGCTCAATAAGCAGGGGGAGTTGACTGCCGGCTTGGTGATGCTGCTGAAGAAGAGCATTGCCTCGGAGAAGAAGGCGACCTACGAAATCCTGTGACTTCAGGAGGACAAGGCGAAGCACTGCCACGAGATCGACCTGTTGAAGGAGAAGAATGCCGGCTGGAAGAAGCTACATGAGAATAGTAGTTCCTTGATGAAGATGCTGTAGGCCCTTGTCATGGAACAAAAGGAGGAGTTGGCGAAGCTCCGCATCGAGCACCTGGCTGCTGTCAAGGTACGTAATGCGTCCGTGGAACAGATGATGAAGGCTCGCATCGAGAAATCCCGCATCATGGACAAAATGAAGAAGATGGCGGAGGACACACGCAAGGAGATGGAGGTCGAGGAGGTGATGAAGAAGCAGTTATGACTCCGCGGTGAATTAGATCATTTGGGGTGATAATCTTCCTTCTTCTTTTGCTCCTGTGTTTCATCTTTTGCTTTGGGTGTTTCGCCGCACGTGTCACGTTCTCTGCGAGGCATGAATAGAACAATGTTTTTTTTGAGGGAATGAATAGAACAATGCTAGCAATGAGATGACTAGCAAATTAGATCATTTTTTATCTCCATATGGCACTGTGCGACCTTGTTTCGTGCTCCTCCGTCGTAGTACTACTCCAGTGGAAAACTTGAGTATACCGCGCAGTTCTTTGCTCCTCCTTAGGTTGTCGGTGCATTTATACGAGTAGTCAAATCACAAGGCCCTGCCTTCCAGCAGTAATGAGCCATCAAATCACAAAGGCCCTCGCCTCTCGTGAAACCGACCATGCTGGACTGCCCCACCCTCTAGCCTTTTAAAAAATGTATACTTTTGTACAGTAGTAGTATCGATGGATTGCGCCATGGAGCAAAACTTGAAATTAAAAAAAGGTGGTACATATAGAGAGCGCTTGTCGCCAAATTATGCATATAGTACTATTACAAAGGCTAATCACAATAATGGTGTCCAGCACAACCCACCCCTCAAATAAAACTAAGCATCCTGGAATTCTTTGACAAAACTAAGCACCCTGAAATTCTTTGACAACTAAACTGCTGGCTATATGATGTTGGCCATATATATTGTACGTATATAACGTGAAGAAACGAGTGGTAATACTATACCAACTAAAAGATGAAATGCAAGAAATACTAGTAGTATGTATGTACTGAAGAGTTAAAGTAACGAGAAGAAACATAACATAGTTCTGCTGGGGGCTCAGCACAACACACCCCTCAAATTAAATTAAGCACACCTGAAATTAAACTTTGCAACTATTCTGGTAGACACTGCTTTAGAACCACCATGAGCAACGACACTGCCACCTTACTCGGAATCCTCGTCCACGTCCTCGACTTCCTCCTTGTCCCTCTTCCTCTTGGCCGATACTTCTTTGGTTGAACCGCACACTTGGCTCTTGCTCTTCATCCAACCCTTGTAGATATTGAAACAAAGGTAGCCATCCATTGCAACATAGTGGATGTGGTCTATATCTAGTACATTCCGCTGCCATGCATAACGATGAAAGGCGTATGGAGGTTTCTCCAGTTTACCGTACGAAGGATGAACCATGGCTCCTGCCAGGGTCATCATTAAAGGCTGACGAGAGGACACCAGCTGATTCTTCTGGAGGTCGAAGGGGTTTCCTACAACGAGGCCTATCCGACCCAAGACTTCTTTGTCGTTCGCAAAGTCTACAGTAACGAATTTGACTAGGTTGCTCTCGAGGAAGTCCTTAAAATCCAGGCATTCAACATCGGCATGGCATATGTGGTAGACCAAGCATAAGTCATGCACGCAAACCTGGATCACGACGGGCTTCTTCCTCTCTTCGTCCTTTAGATCCTTCTCTCATCCCAGGACTGTGGTGTACTCAACTCTAGCCCAGTAACCCACTCATCATCTGAGTTTTCGAACATGCGTCTGAAGAGAGAAAGGCATCATTTCACCATCGCGGAAGAACGGGTGTAGATGACGTCGAACTCATCGCTGGTGATGGTTCTAACCTTGTACTCACCGCTGATTGTGGAGATTTGGGACGCCATAGATTTGGGAGGAGGGTTAGGATTAGTGGAACTGCCGTAATGTGAAAGGACGGGATGACTAGGAGCGAACCGCCGTAGTATTAAACGACGTGCGGGGACGAGTAGGAGAGAACTGCTAGCGTGCGAACGAAGGGTAGTGGCTTTCCATTCTCCCATGATACGGGCTTCCGAGAGCCCTTGGATCTGAGATCGAACGGTTGCATGGCGTGATTCTAGACCTATGGGTGAATATCCTACCCTGGAGGGTTATTCTGCCAATTTTCAGCAACTTAGCATGCGACCATTTGATCTCAGATCCAAGGGCTGCCAGCAGCCCGTATCATGGTCGCGCCTACCACGACTGTTGCGTCGCTCGCACGGTCGCGCCCTTGGAGATTTAACACGGTGCATTAGGCTATCTGTTGTTGGCATGTCATACATAGTCATCACTTAGTCACTCATACTACAACAAGGTTAGCTATAAGGTTGGCTACAAGTGTATTTTTTACTTCTCTCTATATCTTTCTTCGTACTCCCTCCGTCCCATAATACAAGAACGTTTTTGACACTAGTGTAGTGCCAAAAACGTTCTTATATTATGGGACACAGGGAGTACTAGTATTTATTGCATTTGCCAAGGAGTGACCTCTTCCAATGAAATGGTGTACTTATTAGTTTTTTGTTGCTAAGTTTGCTTCATTTAATTATCTATAGACTCAAAATTGTCTTTTCACCTAGGTACACACGCTTAGCACCGTTTCTTCCTTGGGTCACCAAACTAGTCTCTCTCTTCTTGATTAACTTGCCACATCAGACTTTATGCCTATGTGGCAAGCTTAGCACCTGTAGGAGCAAGTAAGTACAATAGTGCGCTTTACATGGCATTTTTGCATATGTGGAGGAAAGAAAGGCAAGGAAAAAGTGGAGAAGTGGGCTCTCATGCAAGAGCCAGCCTCTACTATAGTCTACATGGTGGAGCATTGGGAGAGGCACCTGTATGGAGGTGGTCAGGAATCGGGAGACTCACGCCGGTTGTAGCGCCACAGTTAATATGATAACGGCAAGTCAAATCACGGGGCCCCACCTGTCCAGCAGTAACTCGCTGTCAAATCACACAGCCCTACATTTGCAGCAGCCTACTTTCTCGTCTTCTCGTGTCTCTGTCGAACCGACTAGGCGGAACTACCCCGCCTACTGCGCAGGAAAAGCCTCGCCCTCGACTTTTAAATAGTACAATATACTAATTTTGTATCCATGGATTGCGCCATGGAGCAAAGCCTCTAGAAGACGGCGGTACACATGTGCGGAGTATACAACACGCCCGTCATGTTCGCGTCGCACCCCAGATGGTCGGTCGGTCTGGCATATCGTCTACATATCGTGCAGGCTGTGTTGTACATGGCTGTAGTTGTGGTGAGAAATCTAAAAAACTTTCTTGTCATCTTGCAAAATTAGGTGTCATGTGCTTCGGATCACTACGAGGGTTAAATAGTGACAACTGAGTTGGGCTAGTCATTGGGGGCACATGCACGAAGACTACTCGGCTGCCATCTAGGTCAATCCGGCTATGTTAATTAGGACATCTATCGACGGACCCCTTTTCTACGAGTTTATCTTTAATTTGAGCTTTGTTCCTCGTCTAGTTTGTCCGTTAGGATTCATGTTGTCTCCTTTGGGTAGTGAGGTTATGATTTCTTGTTAGGTGGCATTTTTTCGTGTTATATGTTATAATCCAGCGCTTCAGATCAAAATGCGACAACTGCGCGTCCAGGCCATGTGCATGAAGAATTCTCGACAGTCATTGACGAGGTCAAGCTGGCTCCGGTAGACAAAAGAAAACTAGTACTACTCCACTATATAGGCAGGAGCCTCCGTGCTTGCTTGCTAGTGTTGCTCTCTCCACATTGTCTCGTCCTCTCCAGATCTAAGCACGACAGTGGTGGCCACACACTCTCTCTCTCTTTGCTCACCGCTGGTCACAGATCCAGCCGGATCCTCTCTGCTGGGGAAGGTGAGAAGGTGCAATGTTCACATGGTCGTCCTCGGCAACGGCTCTTATCCACTGCTGGCGTGTCCCGATCAGCCTGCCTTGCCGTTTTCTCCCAAGCACCGCTGGCGAGGGAGGGCCTCCGACCCCTTCTTCCTTGCTGCCATAGTGCGGGCAAATCCGCCTCCCGCCGCCCACCTAGCGACATCCCGGCGACCATCAGGTATAACTTCCTTCGAAACCGGCCTTGCTCTACTTCCCGAGCTCCTGACGTTGCTGCATTTGTATCTTTTACTATTTCTCAGGCCCCCTCATAGATGGGATCGATCGGATGTTCGTAAATCACCTAATTGTTTTATGTTTAAAAGGTAAAACTAGTTCATGCACTCGAATCTAGTACTACTTGGTTCAAACAAGGAAGAAAGGGGTTGGGGGTGGGGGAGGATTTGTTACCTGAATCTTGTACTTGGTCGAAAGAGGAAATAATGGGGGCGAAAAGTAGCAGAGACTGGCTATCCAACTGGTCTCTAGGTCTAACAGGGAAATAAAGGGAAACGCAGTACAAACTCAATATGAACCCGATCTATTGGTTGAAAAGGAAAGAAAGTGGGGACTAGGGGACAAGTCAACAGAGTAAGTCCAGCACTAGATTTGCTAGCCTCACACAGTGTAAGGTGGCTATACCGAACAAAAATGGGACCAACCCAGATATCCCGTTCTGATGTTTGTTGCCCCGAGCCACTCTTATGTAATGCCACTGGTAAAATGTAGTAGTTGTACTGTTAAAAGTAAGGACACATTAAACCAATGTTGTTTTCAATGTAATGCCTCCAGTAATATGAATCAATGGCACCTTTTTACATGTCCTGCTAAATTTCCCATTAAGATAAGTTGGTTCTTTTCGTTAGAAATGCAACTGTCCTGGTCCGCCTACTCTCCCATGCCCAAAGTAATGTCGTATTTAACAGTTGTCATAGTTAATCCTAATGCCCACACTAATATCTAGCAATGCCACTGCTTTAGAAATTGCTACTGTCCTTTTAGGATTGCCATTTAGATAAGGAACATGCTTCTTTTCATTTGATGCATGTTTCATCAGTTGTTAGTCACCCTCCTTTCCACATTTTTTGTGCAAACAGAGATATACATTTCACGCTCGATCTTAGTTTAAATGCACAAATGGTATCCAAATTATAGTTGAGCATTCCAGGAGCTTCACAACCAGCCTTGATGTTGCTCAATTTTATTGCAACTAATGAAGAAGAAGCTCTGTGGGTTTCGTTTTCTGATGAACATGGAACCGGGGCTTGAGACCATTTCTTAAATTTTTTTTGAAGAAGAAGCTGCTAGCTCACGAGACATTGCTTCATTTTAGATGAACTGCACCAAAAGGTCTCATGAATTGAATCATCCATGTTAGTGACTAAAAGAGCCAGCTTCAGCATCCCAGTCTAAGCACCCCCGGCCTCCATCCTTGCGACGCACGGTACACCTTGTTTGCCACCTGCTCGACCCTAGTGTCACTGATAAAATGAAGTAATAATACAGTTAAAATAGAGCGAGTGTCCTCTCTATCATTTCATTTCCAATGTAGATAAAGAAAGTGCTTCTCTTTGTTAATGTATGTTTCATCAACTAGTTCCATTGTTAATGTTTAAGCGTTTCTGCAAACTAGGGTGCTTAATTTTAGTTGATCTGTACAAAAATAGAGATTTGAATGTCTCAAGGCGCCTCCTTGTACTACCGCTGTAACATGATGTTCATCACTGGCAGAAGGTGTATCTGGGAGACTTAGGATGATGTCCAGTATGAGGCGTACCGTATGAGGCATCGCAGGGCCAATCTCGCCCTCGCAGCATGGCATACTATGATACTATCGCAATATTTTTTTCTATTTATTTTGTGTGTTTCATAAACTAGTGCCACAATAATGTAATCACGCTTTTTCATTATCTGTGCAAATAGGGTTATTCCGCTGCATTTTGGTGGAACTGCACAAATGTATGTATGGAACCGACATATATGCAGAGTGCAAGGTGTGCCAAGTAAAAATTACCGACACCAACCATGCTGCATGCACGCATTGGCATCCACCACCACCAGTGGGATGTGTGGCGCTCTCTGTGGACGGATCTTTCTCGGCAGCAAATCCTCTAACCAAATACTAGTAGCTTATATTGGCAGTTTTCTAGGGAGTACTCTTTTCTGAAAGAAGCACCAATCTATTTTTCTTTATTTGTACACTGTGTCACAACTTTGACCCGAAGGTCGAGAGCTATTTTAGGGTGATTTGCGTAGTACTCGGAGACTGATTGTAAGCATGATTTTCATTAGCTGTCACACTGATTGTAAGCATGAGCAGGTGGAAGATTAGGTTAGTGCGAAGCTTACCTTAAACCCTACCGTCGCCGTTGAAACGAGGCGAGCGTCGAGGGAACTGTGGAGAACGGCGGGGAAGCGACGTCGCGCCATTCGGCCTCCTCTTGCGGTGGGAGAATGAATACTCCTGTGGCTCCAGCTGGCTGTGCACCCTCACGAATGGCACACCATACTCGATCGATTCGTTATCCTCTGGGTGCTCGACCTTCGACCTGTACGCCCACCACCTCCGCCTGACTGTCGCCTTGGGCGAATCTATCTACTCCATCGCCCAGAGGAGATACTCGATGAACTCGGAGGACTGCAGCGTGACTGCCGCCGAGGAGTATATGTACATCGCCGCCCTCATCACCGCCGTCTCGCTCTTTCGCATACATTGCCACATGGCCCACACCGTCCTTGAAATCTCCCACTCATTGTCAAACCAAGTAAGGATCTCCTTCAACCTGGCTAACTTTGCCTGGTCGCCGCCGGCGATCTGCCTGATTCGCTGCTGCATCCTCTCCATGGATGTCCTTCTGAGTGGTCCGGTGCTAGCTTTGGAAGATGGGAGGAGAGACGGTGGTCTTGCAATAGAGAAGAGGGAGAGGCGAGCCGGTGGTTTTGGAATGGAGATGATGGAGAGGAGAGGAGGTGGTTTTGCAATGGAGAAGATCATAAGAGGGAGAGGCGAGACGATGGTTTTGGAATGGAGATGATGGAGAGGAGAGGAGGTGGTTTTACAATGGAGAAGAGGGAGAGGAGCGTGCGGCAGCGATTTAGGATTGGACGAGAGGGTCGACGCGCTGTGACTGGATCAAAATCAAAATCAATTTACCCTTCAATTAAGAAAGCGACCCCACATTAACTAGTCTCCCTTTTATTCTGGGTCATAATTGACCATGATTTTTGCAATTAAAATATATGTTGTACGTTGCAAAAAGAATATAATTTGAAAGTACATTCAGATACGAACCAAACGATACAATTTTTGGTGGCATGCATTCACATTTTGCTTGTCAAATATAGTACATGGTCAAACTTTGAACCAAAATACGCAAAACAACAAAAAATACTTCCAAGACCAGCGCCGCTCTTACGCTCTTCTCTTAAACCACCGTCGCTCCTCTCCTGTTCCAATTTAAATCCAGTGCCACTCCTCTCCTCTTCTATTTCAAAACCACCGCCCCTCCTCTCCTGTTCCAGTCCAAAACCAGTGTCGCTCCTCTCCCATTCTAATCCAAAACCAGCGCTGCTCCTCTCCTCTTCCATTAAAAAACCACCGCCGGCGAGTGACAGTGCTGTGGAGAAGTAGATCGAAGGACGAGTACAACCGATACATGAGGATCGCAGAGGAGACTCTGTGAAGCTAGCTAGGATGTTGGAGATACAGTCTTGGTTTGACAACAGGGACCAACTAGCAGCGACGGTGACATCCATGGCCAAATATCTGCAATAGAGCGAAAAGGCGGCGATACACCCGAAGGGATTCGCGCGGGAGTACATAGAGCTGCTCCTCTGGGACATGGAGCAAACACCAGAGATTGAAGGATCGAGCATCTACAGGGTGCTGTTTGTGAGGCTGTCCTGCCAGAGCGAGTCGATGGAGTCTTTGTCGACCGAACCCAACTGCAAGAGGAGAAAAGCAGTTGGCCCGACGACGCTTCCCCGCCATCCTCTCCCTCACCGTTCACATCGTCACACGGGGCGGCTGTCTGCTGCCGAGGAATAGGAGGGGAGTTCCCCCTCAGCCCAATAGTCGGGCAGGTTGTGAATTGTCAGGAGGAGCTTAGGGTTGTCAGTATTTGTAGGTTGTGAATTGTGTTTTGTGTTGTGTATTTTGAGAGTACTTTCAGATATGAATGTCTTTTGAATTTTAGATTTGCAGTATTGAGCATATGAAGTATTTTATGAATTCTAGAGATCTATGTTTAGCACTTCAAAAAATGTAGTTTCATAGGAGTATAAAAGTGCAGACAATGTGATTCTCAGAGAAGAAACTGCAAGTTTCAGTTTCAGAAACTGCAAGTTCTGTTTCAGATAAGAAACTGCAACTTTCAGAGGCAGAGCATTTATATAAACACGGTCTTTTCAAATAGGGTTAACATCATGTTGGAAGTTTTATTCATGGTCGAAAATGGAACTACCAGCCAGTTAACATCATGCTAATCAACATTCATGCATAGCACATCTTCATATGATGCACAGTCAAAATGCCCACACAATGTCGAGTGTGCGGAACACAGAGAAAACAATGGACGAAGTTTTGGCAAGTGTTGGACGTGGTGTGTGTAGATGACAATGGGGACCCACATGTCAATAAAGGCAGAGGCAAAAAATTTGGAGATATATTCCCTGCACAGGTGTGAGGTGGAATCGAACTCGGGCGGAACAGCTGTTGGGTAGTGTCACTTGGCCACTAGGCTAGTTCAGTAGTTTCGTTAATAATAAGGCACTTCCTCAGGTGATCGGATCCCCTCCCACGCCTTTGTGCGCTCGCCGTGACGCCGTTGTCTGCCGTTGTGAACATGCTGAACAAATGAGAGGAATCTGGAGAGGACTGTACGTGGAGAGGCGGACAGTCGGGACCCACCAGGTCTATGGCCGTACGCAAGCAAGTGCCTCATTGAACAAATACTTTCTCCTAATGCTATACCGACATTGGGGCCCACGGGTTTGTCAACATAGCTACATTTGTTTAGGTGCTTCAACGTAGTTACTATAGGAGATAAATTTACAACGAAGCCAGGGAGCTGGCAGGTATCATTTATTATCACTGGGGCAGCAAGTATCAGCTGGGTTTTGGGCTGCCCCGTCTAGGCTTTCATATTTAACATGCGTAGCCCGTGACCTTGGATGGGAGGACCATATGCCTGTTTGTATTTTCTTGAGGGCCCACATGTATCGACCGGCCAATGGACCTCCCATCCAAGGTTTTATTTTTCCTAAATACCGGCAGCCCAATGTATGTATTTTTTTGAAGAAAACGCAGAGGTCTGTTCTAGTTTTCTATATAAGAATAGGAACGCCAGGTCCAACTTATGTTTCCCTTCTAACTATATTATATATATTTAAATTATTTTATATGTTATTATATATTATTTTTATTGTCATCATATATTTAACAGATACTTACATATGTAAGAAAACAATATCCCACATCTTATTAGCTTATAAAAATAATTTCTTAACAATAAAATCCTGAATTGTTTTGGCACGAAAATCCTAGTGATTGTGTATGAAAGCTTGGTAAGATTTAAGGACGAATATAATAATATCACTTATTATTGAAATATATTTATAACAAAATTCTCAGCCCCTTTTTATTTTTTCATAACATTGCTGCCCCAACCCAACATTATAATTAGAATCAGCCCAGCAAAATCGTGTATTTCGAGAAAGTGCAGATGGCATGTATTTTTTTAGGAAATAAAATAAATGGGCCGCATGGACGCTACATTATTTGTTCACCTAGCCCAGCTAATGGCTGTAATTCAAAAAAAGGTCAAATTGACTGTAAATTCTACAGCGCCAAAAAAAACTGTAAATTTTGAAAAAATGGGTTGAATACGTGCCACATTTTTGGAGGCTGAAATGTGGGCCAATAGGTCGAAGCCAACGCAAGTCGTTGTCAATTTAGTCAACAAATGATTCTGACATGTTAGTCGTTGGATTTACATCCAACGACCGGCATCCATCCTCAATCTCTCGTCTTCTTCCTCTAGCGCCGTTGGGACCACCTCCAGCCTCCTGCTGCTAGCAGCTCTGCTTAGCACGCTTCGCTATGAAGCGCTACTCCACCATTGGCTAGGCCATCCCTCCACCCCCTCCACACCTCCTGTTCTTCTCCACCGACTGCCGAACCACACCACACTAAAACAAGTTAACCCTCATACACCTCTCCGTCCGTGACTCTACTCCCACGTCTTCCCATCTCCGGCTTGTTGCTGTCCGGGGCCTCGCCGTCGTCCACCACCTTGGATGCGCTCGGCGCGGCCTGGTCAACATGATCAACGGACGACACCATCGGAAGTAGACTATGCGTGGAGAGGCTGACAGTTGGGTCCACGGCCGCACACAAGGAAATGCCTTCTTATTACGCGCAAAATAATTGTTCCTCCACCTGAAATCTGGGACCCACCGGAAGGGCCTCTGTATTTCGCGAAAAAACGTGCCCCCGCTGACAGGTCGGACCCACCAGCTATCTTCGCACGCAAGGAAGTGCCTCCTTATTACGTACAAAAAAAAATGAATACTCCCCCTGCCAGCTGGAACCCAACATAGTGGGAGGCTGACTTGTGGGCCTACCAAGTTGACGGGGATGGAGGGCTTTGTCAACTTAGTCAATATGAACGATTCTAGATCCTATTACCGTACGATGTTCATCCAACGGCCGTCGTGCTTCTTAAACCTCTGGTCTTCTTGCTCCAGCCGCCCAAACCAGCGCCGGTCGTGCCGCGTGCTCCTGCCGCCCGTGGCCAGCTGTGATGCCGCGGAGGCCTCACCGCCCCTACTACTCCCACCGCTGGCCAGGCCATCCCTCTACTCACCGACACCCCCTATTATTTTGCAGCAACGGCAGCCTCACACCGCAGGCGAACCAGTGAACCCTCGTACTCCTCGTCGCATGGGCATCCACTGCTGCGTCTTCCCCGGCTCCGCATCATCACCTTCCTAGGCCTCGCCGTTGTCCACCGCCGTGGTGCTCTCGGCGCGGCGTGGTCAATGTGGTCAATGACCGACTTCCATCGGAAGAGTAATGTGCGTGGCGAGGCTGACAGCTGGGTCCACGGCGGCCGCAAGGAAGTGCCTCCTTATTACGCGCAAAATAATTATTCCTCCACCTGACAGCAGGGACCCATCGAACGGGCCACCATATTTCGCGAAAAAAACATTTCCCCTCTGACTGCTGGGACCCACCGGCTACACCTTCGCACGCAAGGAAGTGCATCCGAAAAAAAAACGATTTGCCCCGCTGACTGCAGGGACCCACCAGCTACATCTTCGCACACAAGGAAGTGCCTGACAGTCGGAACCCACCTGGTCGAAGCGTACGTAGCATTGTCATTCTGGTCGCAAATGTGTACGTACATACTGATGGATGTAGAGGCACGCACGTGTCGTAGTAGAGGTGCACACGTATCATAATAGAGGCGCGCACGTAGCATGTACACGTACGTACAACTGCCAGTGTGCAAGAAAGAAAATACAACCACATATGTGTACATACGGGCGGGGTCTCAAACACCTTCTTGCGCATACGTACGGCCAGGGCTCGTGTACACGGCTGGGTCGAAACGGAGAAACAACGTTGTCGTCATGTTCATGGGGAGCCAACCGGCTGGGTCGGAATGGAATGCTTCGTCGTGTTCATCGGGAGGGCTTGGACGGAACATGCGATGGAAACGAGGCCTAGCGTTCCGCTGAACGGAGGAAACAGCCTTGTGTTTGACCAACCACGTTCGAAACGGGATCCTGTTCATCGGGAGGGGTCTGGCGTATCGCAAAACGAAGGAAATGGACCTCCTACGGTCGAAACGGGGGTCCTGTTGATCGGGAGGGGTGTGGCATACCGCAAAACGGACGAAACGGACTTGTGTTGGAGCGCTATGGTTGAAATGGGGGTCCTGTTCATCCGGGGGGTGTGGCATACTGCAAAATAGGACTCCACGGGATACTGTTCATCTCCACCGTCGACCGCCTCCAGCCTCCACGGGCTGCCGTCGACCTCCTCCAGCCTCCACGGGCTCCTGTTCATCCAGCCTCCACCGCGCGCTACTCCACCGGCTACTGTTCAACCACCCCTCCACGAGCACCCCTCCACTGTCTACTATTCATCTAGCCCTCCACGGGGTCGTCCTATTCATCCAGCCCTCCACGGAGTCCTGTTCATCCAGCCCCAACCGGCTCGATCGATCGGGGTCCTGTTCATCCAGAGGCAACGCCACAGTGTCCTGTTCATCCACCCCACCGCTCACTATTCATCCAACCCCCCCTCGCAATGCTCAATGTTCATCCAGAGAGGCAGCATCGATCGGCTTCAGTTAGTAGCAGTAGCGAAGGAATCGCTCGATCGGGTTCACTTAACAGCCATCGATCGATCGCTCGGGTTCAGTAACGCGTAGCCAGCAGTGCAATCACTCGGGTGCAGTTAGAGCCCAACGCCTCACTCCTGTTCAGTTAGAGCCAACGCCTCACACACACGCGCGTACGTGTACGAGAGAAACGCGCATCGCTCGGCCCCCGACCACCCACCGTAACAGGGAACTCCCCAAAAATTTTCTCGCCCTCGCTTCTACCACGGTTTTTTCCATCATGGACGACCCAAAGAACGTCATGCAGCTGCGTCTCTGGCCCGCCCAGGATGAAAAGCCCATTTTCCGTCTTGATTTTTTGTCATAGAAGTAGGAGCCCACCACATCTATGATGATACTGGGTTTTGTCACAATTATCATCATAGAAGTGTCATATGTATGACAGAATGTTTTTTCGTTCGGCCCAAAATGTCACGGATGTGTCTTTTTTTGTAGTGAATCTAGGACTCCCTTACCCGCACCAAGCACATTGATATTATGTATCACTTCTTGAGAGATCATGTGGAGAAGGGTGATATTGAAATTTCTCATGTTGGCACAGATATGCAACTTGCAGATATTTTCACCAAGCCATTGGATGAAGCAAGGTTTTGTCAACTTAAGCGTGAACTTGGTATCTTGGAGCTTGACAATATTATGTGAAATCTAGTACCCATTCATGCATGAACTTAATGTCTTGTCTTGATGTAGGCATATAGTTAGGGGAAGACATTCAACTCATGAGTATTCTCACCCTACATAATGCATAAATAGAACAAACACTCTCAAAGTTATCATGGTTCTCGAACTATGGTGCTTTAACATGATGGAGTCGTGACTATGTGCCCAAAGTCTACATCTTTGCGATACTATGTTCCATATGCTCAAACATGGTGACCTCGGTCACCGCTTGTGAATTGCTTATATGGACCTTTCTTTACTTAATATTGTTGGGTTGTTATTACATCTTAGCATGGCCTTAGATTACTCAGTTTTTCACCCCTTACAATTCTCTAAAAACTCCTTGGCGGAGTCTATATCAAATTATGTTGGTTGGCCCCTTACAAATCTTTCCCCTGCTTGGTCTCTGTGTCTAGTGGCCGGACATCTCGGCCCTGGGAAAAATTCTTCTGCTGCTCATTTCCAGTGGCCGGAAATCCGGGCTCTAGCCGGACATCCGGACCCTGAACCTTTTGCTCCTTGACCGCCACACGCTGGATATCCGGGCTTGTCCCCAAATGTCCGGCCCGTTCGCCCTGGTTTTTCTTCTCTCTGACCTCCACTCGCCGGATATCCGGGCCAGGACCCCGAATATCCGGCCCGTCGCTCGCAGCCACACATAACTAGGGAGGGACTCGGGATTTGGGGGCAGTTCCCCATTCACTCCCGTTCCTCTCCCCATCTCTTCACGCCGCCGCCGCCGGGCTGCGCTTCAGCGCTGCCCTGGCCTCCTCCCTCGTCTTCCGGCCCCGATCTCCTACACACGGCTTCATCTCCTCCCGATCTATGCATCCATCCAATCCATTTTTTGGGTTGTGGTGTGAATCACTCGGGAGGGCCCCATGCCTTGTGGAATTCACCACCGAAGTTCCTCATGGCGCAGACCAAGAACTATGGCCCCGAGCCACCTTCCCGGGGTATGTATGCTCTCTCTCTTGCATTCTTCTCTTGCTGTGACCAAACCATCTTAGGGTTTCATTATCTCTCATGGCCATCTTGGCGTATATATCTATAGAGATTTGATGTCACTTGTCTAGCCTAAAAATCTCTTTATGTACTTGGTTAAACAACTTAATCATGGAAGTGTCAAGATTTTGATCTACCACTTGGACTTTTCCTATGGTCATGGTTGAAAATGGTCATTCCATTGTTTAATTTGCTTTATCCTTGTTCATACTTTTTGACTCCATCTCTTCAGTACTCTTATCATATATCCGTTTCAGTCGATCGCTGGCAAGGCTCCACTGACTCCGAGGAACCTGCTCAACGTAAGAAGAAGGCGACCACCACCGGACCTAAGAAGAAGACGACCACCACCAAGAAGAAAAAGCAGGCACCATCCACAAGTTCGTCAGCCTCTGATCCAGATTTTGAGGACTATGATGTGGAGGAAGAGGATGACATTGCGCTAAGACACTATGTTGGCAAGTCAAAACCAGGCACTTGACAGGCTCCGCTGCCTCAGGTTCGTGGTGCTGCCATGCCCATTGTCCATGCTCGTCACATCTCATGGAGCTTCCGACAGCGGGGATCGCCCCACACACGACTTCACCATCGTGTGGTCTCGTCCATACCTTCAGTTTCGACGGAATACCAACCCATATGAGATGGTGGCTGATGCCGAGGATCCTCGATTCCGTACTCGCATGCAGCAAGATCTTTACTCGAGTTCGTCCATGGTCGTGGGATTGCCTCTCATAAATATCTAGATCTTCAGTTCATGCGTAATCATCCAACCATGTTCCCTGACAACACCGTCAAGATCATTGATGATATGACTCTAGGTCCTGCCATGACCTTCAAGTGTGATTGGAATGAAGCTGCCATCCTTCAGTTCCATGCTACCTATTTCTTTGGGCCAGATAACACTCTCACATGGATGACTGATGACACTGTGCTAAGCATCACCTATGACCTCTTTGTTCAAATTTTGGGCTTATCCGGTGTTGGTCATCGGATTCACAGTATGGATCCTCGCTATAGGCCCAAAAAGATTGATGCTTGCATGGCTCTTCTTAAGCCCATCTCTCTGCTCACTGAAGAGGAACGTGCATATCCACCCAATGAGTCATCAATTTTCCAGTCTCCCTGCTACATTCTCTATCAGTGTGTGCTTCATACTCTCTATCCGAAGAAGGGAGATCGCTCAAGGTCTCGCAGCTACTGCATTGATCTGATGGTACGTATGCATGATGCACATACCGAGCCTCTTGACACTGCTCACAATATTTGGCATGAGATTCATCTCTCCAACGTCATCCAGTCACGTCAACTCCCACATGCTGCATTCATTCAGGCCATAATTGATCACACTTCTCCGTTTGAGGTCGCTAAGACCGTTGGGAATTCCAGTTGGAAGCCTCCTGACCATATGCGCAGGGCTGCTCCTGCAATGACTGCTGCACCTCGACCACCTAGGAAATCTGCTGGTGGGTCTCATCCCACTGGTTCCTCCGTGCCTTCTTCCTCATCTGCTCCTCGTGGACGCCTTGCCTTGTTCTTAAGCAAGGCTCAGTCTGCTATCATGAAGGCAATCACTTTCAACTGTCAGCAGAATCATGATGTTCAGAAGCGCCCCATCATCTCCAAGAATCAGCTCAAGCAATGCCTTCATGACCATGGGACTCCTGTGAGTGATAAAGATCCGATTCCCTCTGCTCCGTCCTCTTCCACTTTCGGTTTCCCATCTCGTGACGAGTACGCCGAGTTCTTTGATGATGATGATGACATCCGCTAGGACTGACAGAGTCCGTCTGGTTCTTCGCCCCTTTTTCCTTGTTGCTGACAAAGGGGGAGAAGTAGTATCTTAGTATGGTCATGCTATGTGTTGGCTATTTGTGTTAGCTATTATTCAAGCTTGTTGTTGGTACTTATGGCACTTGATCGTTTGAGACTATGTTATTCTCCTTGTGGCTATGAAATGTTTTAGTCTATGTGTTATGATGGTTTCATATGTGCATGTCTCTCACATTTATATCGCTTTGAGCTACATATGCTACCATACGAAGATTGTGTTGTGCATCCTAGCATATTCATCCCATGCACACATTAAGGGGGAGCTAAAAGCAAATAGAAACATAAATATATTATGTTCTTTTGCTCTCGTGATTGTCAATGTTAAGATTATTTATTGCATCTATGATACTACATGTATGGTTGTCATCAACAAACAAAAAGGGGGAGATTGAAAGAGCAATCATGCCCTTACATGATGTTTTGATGTTGATGACAATATACATGTTGGGGACTAACAATGGTTGTCAAGTAAATCTCACGTGTTAGCCCCCGGTTCATCGAAGTGTGTGGATCAAGAGCATACAAAGTGATTTTACTCAAGGATGAAGCATAAAAATTTGATCACATATATTTGTTTTCTTGAGTATAGGATCCCGCACTATTAAGAGGGGGTCGATAGGGTTAGTTAAAGGCTTGCTATTGCCACAAACCACCTTGCCATATATGCACATGTTAAACCATAATGTTTCTGTCTCTGGGTTGCCGGATGTCCGGGCTTCAAGCCGGATGTCCGGGCCACACGGCGGATATCCGGCCTGCTCGCCAGATATCCGGGCCTAGCCATCCAGAGAGCCCTTTTCTGCCGTGCTTCTTGCCGGATGTCCGGGCTCCCAGTGCTCCCCGGATTTCCGGGCTTCCCTGCCGGATGTCCGGGTTGTGCTATCCAGAGGTTGTTTTTGATTCGGTAAAATTGCCGGACGTCCGGCCATGTGCTGGATGTCCGGGGTTTCCTGACATGCCGGATGTCCGCCCTTGGTCCCAGATGTCCGACCCCTCTATTTTCTGCTCTGCTTCTGCCCTGTTCTTCGAGTGGCTTGCCAGGATGGATATCCGGCCCCTAGCCCGGATGTCCGGCCTGCCCGTTCACTTCCACTACAACGGCCATATTTGTGCTCACGCTATATATAGCCCTTATCCCCCACAGGAGAGTGTTGACCATTCACTTTGAGCAAACCCTATAACTCATTTCACTCTCTCTCTCTCTCACTCTCCAACACCAAATCTTAGATCCCGAAGGGATTTGAGAGCATTTGAGAAAAGTTGTCCACCCAAGTGATAGATCCACTCCTTCCCCTTCTTTGCACCAAAGGAATTCATGATTTGAGCAAGTCTTGAGCTTTTCCCCATCGTTCTTGTTATTCTTGGAGATTGGAGACTCCTAGGCGGTAGGAGTCATTCAAAGAGGAATCGTTTGGGTGATCACCCCCCAGAAAGTTTGTGAGGGTTTGGAGACCACCCCAAGGTGTACCACTAGTGGTTGAGAAACACCTTCGTGGTGTTGTCTCAAAGAGACAATAGGGTGAGCCTTCGTGGTGTTTGTTGGTGTCAAAACCGGCGGCTCTCCGGTAGGGGTCCCGAACTATGCATCTAAGGCTAACGGTAACAGGAGGCGGGGGACATGATGTTTACCCAGGTTCGGGCCCTCTCTATGGAGGTAATACCCTACTTCCTGCTTGATTGATCTTGATGATATGAGTATTACAAGAGTTGATCTACCATGAGATCGTAGAGGCTAACCCTAGAAGCTAGCCTATGATTGTGTTTGTTCTTGTCATATGGACTAAACCCTCCGGTTTATATAGACACCAAAGGAGGCTAGGGTTACATCAGGTCGGTTATAGAGAAGGGAATCTACATATCCGAATAGCCAAGCTTGCCTTCCACGCAAAGGAGAGTCCCACCCGAACACAGGACGAAGTCTGTCTTATATCTTTATAGCCCAACAGTCCGGCCAATGTATATAGTCCGGCTATCTGAGGACCCCATAATCCAGGACTCCGTCAGTAGCCCCTGACCCAGGCTTCAATCACGATGAGTCCGACGTGCAGATTGTTTTCGGCATTGCAAGGCAGGTTATTTCTCCGAATACTCCAAAGTAGATCTTGAACACAAGAATCATGTCCGGCTCTGCAAAACAAATTCCACATACCACCATAGGGAGTACAATATTCCACGAGTCTAATCTGCTGACAACTTTTCCATAGCATAACATCACGCTGCAACCCATTCATTATTCGAACCATTACCTGCTACTCCATGTTTTGCGAGGCGGTTTTATTGGCACGTCTTGTCGAAATAGAGATCGTGTCCCCTCATTACGGGATTCTCATGAATATGGGCGTGGGTAACCCAACCGTGCCATAAGCACGACGCTTGGGGGAATAAGCGAGTTTTAGGGTGAGTTGGGAGGCGCATGATCCCTGCTGCCTTTATAAAGGGATAAGGATTCCCCTCTTTCACCCACGCCTTCTCCTTCCTCTGCTCATTCACTCTCGAGCTCTAGCGCCCAAGCTTTTGCCTTCTCCGCCCAAAAAATCATTTGGAACATGTCCGGATCCGGAGCAGGAGGCAAGTGGATGGCCTCCTCTGTCAAGTAGAAGGACATAAAGAAGCTACGGGAGGCTGGATACTTAACCAAGAAGGTCAACCATCGGCTTCCGGCCAAGGGACAAATTGTCCCTACCCCAGAACCCCAAGAAAAGGTGGTGTTTGTCTCTCCTTTGTCCGCAGGCTGGGATTTCCCCTCCACCCCTTTGTTCATGGACTGATGCACTATTAAGGGCTGGACTTCCATGATCTTGCCCCCAACTCAATCGTCAACATATCAGCATTTATCATTGTGTGTGAGGCCTTTCTCCGCATCCCACCCCATTTTGGGTCATGGCTGAAGACTTTCAATCTGAAGCCAAAGGTGGTGAGCGGTCAGCAATCGGAGTGCGAAGGCGCTATGGTGGGCAAGATGCCCAATATTACCTAGCCTGAAGGCTCCTTCGTGGAGACAGTAAAGGGATGGCAATCGGGGTGGTTCTACATCACCGAGCCGCGCGACGCCAACTGGGCGGCGACCCCCCGAATTTCGATCTGGAGTCCCCATGTGGCTCACTTCCTGTCAAGAGAAGGGCCTGACCTAGGGTTCTTTGGATGAGGTGTTCGGGCTCCAGACGTGCATCCAGAACATGATAGACAAGAGAATCAAGCTTGTCAACGTAGTACAAGTTATGCTCATTTGCCGGATTCTTCCGTGCCAACACCGGTCCCACAAATTGTGGGGGTTTGATCCAACCCAGCACCAGATGCTACTAGAGCTCTTCGGTACAACGCACGAAGATATCTGGAAAGTGCTTTTCAAGGCCGGAGACACACCACCGCCCATGACTGAGGATCATGGGCTTACCTCAAAACGCCAGGCTAATCCGGTGAGTTTTTATATATTTTTCAAGTTACACCTTTTACGAGCACATTTGAGGCAGAAGTCTAAGCTTCCCCCTTTATTTATTCAGGCCTGGATAAAGATATAGGAGTAGATTGACTGTCCGGCTCCGCTGCCTGAAGGCCTAGAAACCCCACTTCTAACGAAGATGCTTTTTCCGGCTTATGAGGTGCCGGAGAAGAAGGCCAAGAAGAAGGCCCATGGGACTAGAGATGGTCTCCGTTGTACGGGCACTTCACACACAGTGTCCGAAGACGCCGAGGATTGCTCCTCCACCGCCGAAGACAACGGGGAAGAGGAGGAGGAGGTAGAAGAAATGCATCCCCAGCCTATAGGGGGAGGAAAAAGAGGGTTGCCTCCACTCATTCGGAGGCCAGGACGTCCAAGAAGGGGAATATTCCTCCTTCAGACAGTCCCAGGACGGCTAGCGACAGCGGCTCGAAATGGGAACACAGGGTCAAGCCCCTGGCTAAATCGTAAGTATCCGAACACAATAAGGTATCCAGCTTTTCCACTATATTGTTTTTAACGTATTGGGTCATGCACTTTGCAGCCCGGCTCGGTTCAATGTCGAGCTATCCTCCTCTTCGAAGGGATCGCTGGATCCATCGGCGATGGACACCGGGTCCCTTCCAACGGCCTCCTCCCCCAAGGCCGCGGTCAACATCGAGGCGTTGTCTCAAAGGATGTCGGGCCAGGGAGAGGCTCAAGAGGCCGTACCGGTCATGTCGGGGGGTAGACCTCGCCCGCCGAACATATGGTGGGGGGAGGCAAGTCCCCGTAGCGACTGACGGTGGGGGCAACTAATCTGGCCCCCAGCCAAGTACAATTCCGGAGATTCATGTGGCTTCGGAATCAGGCAAGCAACCCTAGAAAGAAGGAGGCGTGCCTATTCCGCCGGCGGCCTCTGTCCATCTAGAAACGCCGGCCGATTTGCTGGAAGCGCTGCGAGGCGCTTCCATCGGGGAAGAAGACCACACCCTCATGGGTGTGGTGATTGAGAGGATTCAGTCCGCGGAAAGCAGACTAACCAAAGTGTGTACGAGCCTTCTAACAAGCTTCCAGGTAAGTCATGCAATTTTAAAAGGAATGTCATAGTGTAGGTAGTAGACCCTGATGCTCTGTCCGGTGTTCATAATGAAAAACCGAACAGAGGGTGAAATGAATTTCGCAGGAGACTAATTTAGAATGTATGTGTGAACAAACAGGCATCGCTGCTAGCTAAATCCACTCATACTGCAGAAATCTCTGGACAGAAGCAGAATCTGGAGAGGACCAAAGGAGAGGTCGGCCGCGTAAAGGAGCAGCTAAAAGAAAATGAAGGTAAGCAATGCTTTGTATCAAAATTCGGCTATGGCAAATGTTTTGTTCTGACTGTAAAGTGTCATTTATATTTATTAGGGTCCATGACCAAAGTGACGGCCCTTAGAAAGGCGCTGGTTGAGGCGAAAGACAGGGCGGCCAAGGAGCGGGCCGCATGCAAAAAGCATGAGGCCTGGGTCAAGGAGATCCAGCAGGAGCTCCCAGACGCAGTCAACAGATGTGAGTCCTTGGAGCATGATTATGAAGAGCAAGAAACTGAACTTGTGAAGGCCCGCCAGAGCGCACAAGATGCCCGAGCCGAAGCCCAGGGCGCCCTCTAGGAAATCCAGGCGGCCAAGAAGATCGCGGCGGGTAAGGCTTTTATAATGCAGAGCAAATATGTAAGGGAAAGGTTCCTTTTACTGACCCGGATTTGGAGCTCTCTAGGGGCGTTTGCGGATCTGCCGCACAGCGTATCAGACGCTGCCGAATTCTATCGAGCCGAAGAGGGAAGCTATATGGAGAAGCTGTTCTGGTCGCAATACCTTGCGTCCGAACCTCTGGTGCCTTTTAGCGACCATCTGAAGCAAGTGGTTGAGCTGCATAGGACGGCCGAACTAGCCATGAAGGGTTTGATAATCCGGCTATGGCCTGCCGAAGATTTTCCTAGCAGCTACTTCGGACTCGTGAAGCAGCTGGTCAGTGCCTGTCCTCGGCTTGATGCCATTAAACGGTCTGTCTGCATTGAAGGTGCAATAATGGCCTTCGCTCGCGTGAAGACGCACTGGGCGAAGATGGACGCCACTAAATTGATGACCGAAGGACCGCCCGAAGGCAAGGAGCACCACAGGCCCGAGTTGTATTATGATAGTGTCATGGAGGGGTCCCGCCTTGTGGCAGAGCAATGTGCTAACGATATCATATTCCCGTGAATACACTCGTGTTTTATCCTGTCCTGTAATATAAAACAGGTCAGTAGTGTAAAGTTTGTTTGAAACTACACCTCCTGTGCGGCTGTTTTAATAAATCTGAGAAATGTCAGTCGTTGGCTTCTGCCCCCACATAGGTAGTATGGGGGTGTTCGGGATGAATCTAAACACTCTTTATCCAAGGTTTTGGTCCTTTACGGAGGTGTTCAGCGCAACGAACCAGGCAATCGGACTATTCGGCTTAACATTCTCACTTAGCCATAGGAGTTTGACGAGACAAACTTGGGCGTAGCCCCTGGTGTTCGGAAGACCATACTTGGGGCGCTATATACGCTTAATTAGATAAAAACTGATTCATCACATAATGCGACAGAAATCGCTAAAGATTTGGAACCTCTCGAATAGCTGACCGGCTCTCGCCGCATCATGACAGTTAGTTTTCGGCTTTCTCTACTGAGGTGCTCATCTGGGATAACCAGGAGACAATCACAGTAGTTCTCCCTTTACTACCCTAGCCGATATAGTGGAACATACAGTAGCAAGCACAAGAGCCGGGCAACCCAACTATTGACCCAAGACATGATTCGAAGCCGATGCATATAAGGCTACAATTCGGGGTGCTGAACTACTGTAAAAGCGTTCGGACTTTCTTGCCATATTATGGGGTGTAATGAAGCCCCTAGCGAATTAAACCGTACCAGAGTGTATGGGTGCAAATAATAATATATACACAAAAAAGGAAAAATTAAGTAATAAGCTGATGCTGCAAATGTGGAGCCGCAAATTATTTTCCATTGTGATTTGATCAGTACGCCTAGGTGTACTTGTACAAGTAATGCTATAAGGAATAAGGCCATTTAACATGGTATGACCAAGGGTGGGCAGCATGCAGGTTTTAAGATAGGTATAACGATTGTTAGCAGAGACCACTTGTGAATTGCCTTACGCGTTTGAGCCTTTTGCCCTCTTGGTGTAGACGTCCCTTGATAGGTCTGATGATCAGGTTGTCCGGGAATGAGGCCAGAAGAAAGAAACTTGAAAAGAAAACGGAATAGTGAAATTATGCGGGTCTAGGGGTAGTTGAGCCGCATTATGAACCCTGGTCTAGCTGTGCCTCCGTCTATGCCCACGGTATTTTCAGTGTGTAATTATGTATGCGTGGCACAAATGTTGTTGCATGGTTGAGGCTGGGACAGAGGCCGAATTGCTAGTTGAGATCTAGGAGAGTTGGACAGTCCTGCCGCAGAGTAGTTCAGACTCGCTTGACCGTGTCGGGGGCTTTACTGCCGAATTGAGGTTCTTCCTAAGAAGGCTACTCTGTACTTCTGCTGCAAGGGCCGTGGTGTGTTCTTCAGTACGGAGGGAGCGTTCCGTATTTCCATCGACTGATATGACACCGCGTGGTCTAGGCATCTTGAGCTTGAGGTAGGCGTAGTGCGGCACCGCATTGAATCGAGCGAATGTGGTTCGTCCGAGCAGTGCGTGATAGCCACTGCGGAAAGGGATGATATCGAAGATCAATTTTTCCCTTCGGAAATTATACGGGGATCCAAAGACCACTTCTAGTGTGATTGAGCCCGTGCAACAGGCCTCCACACCTGGTATGACACCTTTAAAGGTGGTTTTTGTGGGTTTGATCCTTGAGGGATTGATACCCATTTTATGCACTGTATCCTGATAGAGCAGGTTTAGGCTGCTTCCACCATCCATAAGGACTCGTGTAAAATGGAATCCGTCGATGATAGGGTCGAGCACCAGTGCGGCTGAACCGCCATGACGGATACTGGTCGGATGGCCCCTTCGATCAAAGGTGATCGAACAAGAGGACCATTGGTTGTATTTTGGGGCGACTGACTCCATCGCGTAGAGGTCCCTTAGGGCGCGCTTCTGCTCCCTTCTGGTGATATGGGTAGTGTATATCATGTTTACCATTTTGATCTGGGGAGGAAACTTCTTCTGTCCCCTTGTGTTCGGTGGCCGGGGCTCCTCGTCATCATCGCTTTAGGACCCCTTTTTGTTGTTTTTGGCATTTAGCTTGCCGGCCTGTTTAAAGACCCAACATTCTCTGTTGGTATGATTGGCTGGTTTATCGGGGGTGCCGTGGATTTGATATGGACGATCGAGTATGCGGTCCAAACTGGATGGGCCCGGATTGTTTCTCTTAAATGGCTTCTTCCGTTGACCGGACTTGGAGCCCCTGAATCCGGCGTTGACCGCCGTGTCTTTGGCATTGTTGCCATTACTTCGACGCTTGTGTCTGTTGCGTCGCGGTTTGCCGTTACTATCTCTGGCTTCAAAAGTGCTAGGTTTACTTGAGGTGCTGTTGCTACGAGCTAGCCAACTATCCTCGCCTGCACAAAAGCGGGTCATAAGGATCATAAGGGCTGCTATGGACTTCGGCTTCTCTTATCCAAGGTGTCGGGTGAGCCATTCGTCACGGATGTTACGCTTAAAGGCTGCTAGGGCTTCGGCATCCGGACAGTCGACGATCTGGTTCTTTCTAGTTAAGAACTGGGTCCAGAATTTCCTGGCTGACTCTCCGGGCTGTTGGGTTATATGACTTAAGTCATCGGCATCCGGAGGTCGGACATAGGTGCCTTGGAATTTGTCAAGGAATGCGTCTTCCATGTTATCCCAACTGCCAATAGAGTTTTTGGGCAGACCGTTCAACTAGTGCCGAGCTGGTCCCTTAAGTTTTAGCGGGAGATATTTGATGGCATAGAGAAGGAAGTCTTTGATCCATACCACGGGATCTGTTGTCCCATCATATGATTCGATCTTTACGGGTTTAAACCCTCCTGGGAATTCATGTTCCATTACTTCATCAGTGAAGCATAAGGGGTGTGCGGCGCCTCTATGTTGGGCTACATCACGACATAGTTCTGTTGGAGCTGGTCTGCGGTATTCGGCCCTGATAGGTTTGTATTTATTATATCTTTACGGCCCCCGCGATCCGTAGATCGATCTGGGCTCTCCTGCTCTAGTTTCCATGTCGTACCGCAGGTCATGTGTGTATCCTCGAGCTGTTGTGTTTCTATTTGTTCGGCGAGGTAGTGTGGGCTGGGATTCTGTTTTATCTTGGCCACGCGGCAGTCGGTGAGCTAGTAGTGCTGGCTCTAATGCCTCGTCATCGAATCGAGTTAACAACTTGCGCTTTGGGTAACTTTTGGTTGGGCGTTCGAGTTCATATTCCTCGGCTGATAGGACCTCAGTCCATCTATCAGTTAGTAGATCTTGATCAGCTTGAAGCTGCTGCTGTTTTTTCTTCAGGCTCTTTGCAGTGGCTATAAGTCGGTGCTTAAAGCGCTCCTGCTCGACGGGATCGTCAGGCACAGTAAATTCTTCGTCGCCAAGGCTCGCCTCATCCTCGGAGAGGGGCATGTAATTTCTGTCTTCCGAGTCTTCATTTGTGGCCTGTTCATCAGGGCAGGCTCGCTCTCTTCCCGTTCAGCCTGTTTGAAACTCGGCTAGGCGGGGTCGTCTTCGTCTTCGGCATCATTCGGAGTGCAATTGTCTCTTGTGCCGGTATCGTTGTTTTTACCATGGCGTGGTTTAGAGCGGCGCCGCTGACGTTGGCGCTTCGGCTGCTTCTCACGAGGCTTGTCCTCAACTGGATCCTTTTTCTCCTCGACATTGTATTCTTTGGGTGTATCCACCATGTATATGTCATACGATGAGGTGGCTGTCCAGCGCCGTATGGGCGGTGGTTCCTGTTGCTCTCCCACATCGTCGTCCATTCCGTTGATGTCTTCGGAGTCAAAGTCAATCATGTCGGTTAAGTCGTCAACAGTGGCTATCAAGTGGGTGGTGGGTGTTTAACGAAGTTCTCCATCGTCCGCATCCCACTCGAGCCGGACAGAGTTCGGCCAAGAATCCCTTGCCAAGGAGAGGGATTTCAATGTGTTTAACACATCGCCCAAGGGCGAGTGTTGGAAGATGTCCGCGGAACTGAACTCCAAGATCGGCGCCCGGTTAGATTCGATGGGCGCGGATACATGCAGTTCGGAGCCTATGGCCGGAGACAAGTCCGAGGTTCCGATGACACAGGCCTCGTTGGAGGTCAGATCTGTGTTCGTCTCTAGCGCCTTTGAGTCTGCGACTTCCATTGTAGGGTCCATCCTCCCGTCCTCGGATGGCACGACCTACACTGGATCTAGGGCCAGGACAGTTACAGGCACTGTCTCCTGAGCATGGTTCGATGACAGATTTAAGTCATGTTCATCATAGCTACAGGGTGCGGCTGTCATGGGTTTGAATCCGTCGAAGACCAAGTCTCCATGGATGTGGGCGGTGTAGTTCAAGGTTCCAAACCTGACCTGATGGCCAGGGGCGTAGCCATCAATCTTCTCCAGATGGCCGAGCGAGTTGGCCCGTAGTGCGAAGCCACCGAATACAAAGATCTGTCCAGGGAGAAAGATCTCACCATGGACCGCGTTGTTGTAGATGATTGAAGGAGCCATCAAGCCTTATGATGACGACGCAGTGGAACTCTCAATGAATGCACCAATGTCGATGTCAAAACTGGCGGATCTCGGGTAGGGGGTCCCAAACTATGCGTCTAAGGCTAAGGGTAACAGTATGCGGGGGACACGATGTTTACCCAGGTTCGGGCCCTCTCTATGGAGGTAATACCCTACTTCCTGCTTGATTGATCTTGATGATATGAGTATTACAAGAGTTGATCTACCACAAGATCGTAGAGGCTAACCCTAGAAGCTAGCATATGATTGTGTTTGTTCTTGTCCTATGGACTAAACCCTCCGGTTTATATAGACACCAGAGGGGGCTAGGGTTACATCAGGTCAGTTATAGAGAAGGGAATCTACATATCTGAATCGCCAAGCTTGCCTTCCACGCAAAGGAGAGTCCCACCCGAACACGGGACGAAGTCTGTCTTGTATCTTCATAGCCCAACAGTCCGGCTGTACGAGGACCTCATAATCCAGGACTCCCTCAGCATTGGTGTGTCTTTGTGGTAACATCCACCTCTCTAAATGGTGATGTAGCTTCCCTCCAAGGAAGTGAACATCGACATACATCCTCGTCTCTCGGAGTTGCGGTTATCCCTAATCCTAACTCCCTACTTGTGGTTACTTGTCTCTTAGTCTTACTTATATCATATTGTGCTTGCTTACTCTCGTACTTGTGTTACTTGGTTACCTTGCTTAGCTCATAGCATCACACTTGCAATTGTTAGGCTAAACTTCATATTCCGCATTATTGCCTAAAATTGCTAAGTACCAATTAAAATTTGTAATTGTACCTATTCACCCCCCCTCTAGGTCCATCTCGATCCTTTCATCTAGCCCCGAACTCTTTCCTCCACATCTCGCCATTCATCATCGTGTGTGAGGCTCTCCTCCGCGTCCACCCACATTTTGGCCTATGGCTCAAGGTCTTCAACGTGAAGCCAAAGGTGGTCGATGGGAAGCACGTGGATTGCGGCGGAGCTATGATCAGCAAGCTGCCGAAAACCACATGGCCCAAGGGGGCCTTCATGGAGACCGTCAAGATCTGGCAACAGGAGTGGTTCTATATCACCGAGTTGCGCCGTACTAAGTGGGCGGCAATTCCGGAATTCAGATCCGGACTACCCCATGAGGCTCGTCTCCTGGACCGCGAAGGGCCATGACTGGGGTTCCTAGACAGAGGTGCAAACGCTACAAATGTGCATCACCAACGTAATGGGGAAGAACATTGTCTAACCAACGTGGTTCAAATTATGCTCTTTCGCCGCATTCTCCCCTGCCAGCGTCGGGCTTCCCCCATGTGTGAATTCAAGACGAAGGAGCTGTGGACTCTACATCATTTTCTCAGCACCACGTACAAGGGAATGTGGAAGCTGCTCTTCAAGGTGCAGAAGAGCTGGCCCATGGAGACCGAAGACGTCGGCCTCAACGCCATGAATCCGGCCTCTCCGGTAAGTATTTTAGCTTTCCGAAGATGCACCCAGTTTATATATTCGGTTGATACAAAACTCACTAACCCATGCTTTACACGGCTAGATCAAGAAGTTGGAGCGGATCAAGAGTCCGGCTCCATTGCCCGAAGATCCAGTCACTCCTCAGCTGTAGGAGATGCTGGTCCCGACGCCTTATAAGGTGCCAGAGAAGAAGACCAAGAAGAAGGGCAAGGAGCCTAAGGACGGGCCCCGCCGCAAAGGCCCTCCGGAAGTAGTGTCCAGAGAGAACAAGGCCGTATCCTTTCATGAGGAAGACGAGGATGAACAGGAGGAAGGGGAGGAGGAGGAGGAGGAGGAGGAAGAGGTGGGGAGCGACTCCCACCTTACGACGAGGAGGGGAAAGAGGATAGCCTCCGTGAACCTGGAGGGGGCGACGCGAAAGAAGGGGAGGGTGGTCCTCTCGGATAGTTCGGACTCAGAGTCTAAACACAACCTGGAGAGGATCCATAGGGAGAAGCCCCTAGCCGAAACGTAAGTGTCGGAAACTTATTCGTTGAATCATCACTTTAATCTGCCTCTGTCATGCCCAATCCTTTTATGCTTTTCAGCCCTCCGCGTGAGATCCCGATTCCCTCCTCTTTGGAGGGGAGCTCTCTAGCTCCTAGAGAGGCGGAGAGTGACAGGCCATCTCGCGCCCTCGCTGCCCCTGCCATGAAGGACACCGAGGTGTCGTCTCAAAGGCCATCTCTTGGCTGGGGAGGAGCGGACAAGACCGTCCAGAAGGCACCCAAGGACAACACCTCGGACGCTGTAGAGCAGGGCACGACGACCCCTGAGGGAGTCCCGGACTAGGGGGTGTCCGGACCGCCGAACTATCATCATCGGCCGGACTCCAAGACTATGAAGATACAAGATTGAAGACTTCGTCCCGTGTCCGGATGGGACTTTCCTTGGCGTGGAAGGCAAGCTTGGCAATACGGATATGTAGATCTCCTACCATTGTAACCGACTCTGTGTAACCCTAGCCCTCTCCGGTGTCTATATAAACCGGATGGCTTTAGTCCATAGGACAAACAACAATCATACCATAGGCTAGCTTCTACGGTTTAGCCTCCTTGATCTCGTGGTAGATCTACTCTTGTAATACCCACATCATCAATACCAATCAAGCAGGACGTAGGGTTTTACCTCCATCAAGAGGGCCCGAACCTGGGTAAAACATTGTGTCCCTTGTCTCCTGTTACCATCCGCCTAGACACACAGTTCGGGACCCCCTACCCGATATCCGCCGGTTTTGACACTGACATTGGTGCTTTCATTGGGAGTTCCTCTGTGTCGTCACCGATAGGCTCGATGGCTTCTTCGATCATCAACAACGATGCAGTCCAGGGTGAGACCTTTCTCCCCGGAAAGATCTTCGTATTCGGCGGCTTTGCACTGTGGGCCAATTCCCTTGGCCATCTGGAGCAGATCGAAAGCTACGCCCCTGGCCTTCAGGTCAGATTTGGAAGTTTGAACTTCACGGCTGACATCCGCGGGGACTTGATCTTCGATGGATTCGAGCCACAGCCGAGCGCGCCGCACTATCACGGTGGGCATGATTTAGCTCTGCAGCCGAACAGTACCCTGGAGGCCGCACACGAGTCTGCTCTGATCTTCAATTCGGAGCCGGCTGCACAGATCGAGGACGGGTGGCTAGAGACCGCCTCGGGGGCTGCAACCTCTACGTCGATAGAGCCAAACACTGACCTTGTCCCTCATGAAGCTCATGACTCCGAGGTGCTGGACTCCTCGCCGGACTCCGAACCTCCCGCGCCCCTCCAATGGAATCCGATTGGGCGCCGATCATGGAGTTCACCGCTGTGGACATCTTTCAACACTCACCTTTCGGCGACATCTTGAGTTCGCTAAAGTATCTCTCATTATCAGGAGAGCCCTGGCCGGACTGCGGTTAGGACGGTTGGGATGCGGGCGACGAAGAAATTCAAAGCCCACCCACCACCCACTTAGTAGCCACTGCCGACGATCTAACCGACATGCTAGACTTCGACTCCAAAGACATTGACGGTATGGACGACGATGCCGGAGACGACCAAGAACCAGCGCCTGCCGGGCACTGGAAAGCCACCTCATCATATGACATATACATGGTGGATATCCCAAAGGATGGGAACGGCGGAGGAACAGAGGAGGATGACCCCTCCAAGAAACAGCCCAAACGCCGGCGTCAGTGGTGCCGCTCTAAATCCCGCCAAAGCAAGAATGGAGATTCCGGCACCGGAGATAATAACACCCCAGACAGTGCCGAAGACAACCCCCTGCAGCAAGACTCAGCACAGGAGGACGGAGACGCCAGCCCTCATGAGAGAGCGGCAGACGAAGAGGTAGAGGATGACAGTTACATGCCTCCCTCCGGAGACGAGGAAAGCCTCGCCGACGACGAATTTGTCGTTCTTGTGGATCCCGCCGAACAAGAGCGTTTTAAACGCAGGCTTATGGCCACGGCAAACAGCCTCAAGAAAAAGCAGCAACAGCTTAGAGCTGATCAAGATCTGCTAGCCGACAGATGGATTGAAGTCCTTGCGGCCGAAGAGCATGAGCTCGAACGCCCCTCCAAAAGCTACCCCAAACGCAAGCTGCTACCCAGATTAGAGGAGGAAGCATATAAACCCGCATCACCAGAGCACGATACGGCTGACCGGCCACCCCGTGGCCGCGACAGAGAGGCCTCTAGGCCCTCCATTAGAACCGTACCCCGGCATCGCTCGAAAAGCACAAGACCACAGGGGAACGCTCCGGACTTGCGAGACATATTGGTGGATAAGGCAAGACAATCAAGATCGATCTACGGATCGCAGGGGCGCCCCATGATACGTGACGACAACCGTCGCGCCGGACACAGCAAGTCCGGCAGGGCCGAACACAGTAGACAAAACTCTTTTGAGCTTCATCGTGATATAGCCCAATACAGAGGCGCATCAAACCCACTATGCTCCACAGATGAAGTAATGGATCATCAAATCCTCGAAGGGTTTAAACCCGTGAATATTGAATCTTATGATGGCACAACGGACCCCGCGGTTTGGATCGAAGACTATCTCCTTCATATCCACATGGCCCGCGGTGATGATCTCCACGCCATCAAATACCTCCCACTCAAGCTTAAAGGACCAGCTCGGCATTGGCTTAACAGCTTACCGGCAGAATCAATTGGGAGTTGGGAGGACCTGGAAGCCGCATTCCTTGATAACTTCCAGGGCACGTATGTGTGACCACCAGACGCTGACGACCTAAGCCACATCATTCAGCAGCCAGACGAATCGGCCAGACAATTCTGGACACGGTTCTTAACTAAGAAAAATCAAATCGTCGACTGTCTGGATGCAGAGGCCCTCGCGGCGTTCAAACATAACATCCGTGACGAGTGGTTTGCCCGGCACCTGGGGCAGGAAAAGCCGAAATCCATGGCAGCCCTCACATCACTCATGACCCGCTTCTGCACGGGAGAAGACAGCTGGCTAGCCCGCAGCAACAACCTCAGCAAAAATTCTGGCAGTCCGGATATCAAGGACAACAATGGCAGGTCGCGTCACAACAAGAACAAACGCCACATTAACAGCGACAATAATGAGGATACGGTAATCAACGCCGGATTCAGAGGCTCTAAATCCGGTCAGCGGAAAAAGCCATTCAAAAGAACTACTCCAGGTCCGTCCAATTTGGACCGAATACTCGATCGCTCGTGCCAGATACACGGCACCCCCGATAAGCCAGCTAACCACACCAACTGGTACTATTGGGTATTCAAGCAGGCAGGCAAGTTAATTGCCGAAAACAACGACAAGGGGCTGCATAGCGATGACGAGGAAGAGACCCGACTGCCGAACAATAGAGGACAGAAGGGTTTCCCCCCACAAGTGCGGACGGTGAACATGATATACGCAACCCACATACCCAAGAGGGAGCGGAAGCGTGCACTTAGGGATGTATACGCGATGGAGCCAGTCGCCCCGAAGTTCAACCCATGGTCCTCTTGCCTGATCACTTTTGATCGAAGGGACCACCCCACCAGCATCCGCCACGGCGGATTCGCCGCATTGGTGCTAGACCCAATCGTCGATGGATTTCACCTCACCAGAGTCCTGATGGACGGCGGCAGCAGCCTGAACCTGCTTTATCAGGATACAGTGCGTAAAATGGGCATAGACCCCTCAAGGATTAAACCCACAAAGACGACCTTTAAAGGCATCATACCAGGTGTAGAGGCCAATTGTACAGGCTCAGTTACACTGGAAGTGGTCTTCGGATCCCCGGATAACTTCCGAAGCGAGGAGTTAATCTTCGACATAGTTCTGTTCTGCAGCGGCTATCATGCTCTGCTCGGACGTACCGCGTTTGCAAAGTTCAATGCGGTGCCGCACTACGCATACCTCAAGCTCAAGATGCCAGGCCCTCGAGGAGTCATCACGGTCAACGGAAACACGGAACGCTCTCTCCGAACGGAGGAACATACAGCGGCTCTCGCGGCAGAAGTACAGTGCAGCCTCTTAAGGCAATTCTCGAGTCCGGCCATTAAGCGACCGGACACGGCTAAAAGTGCCTGGAGTAACCTACAACAAGACCACCTGGCACGTTCCGAGCACGCGTAGCAGTGCGCCCCCAACCCCAGCCCCTGCAAAATTTCAAGACAGGTCCTTCACGTACATCATTACGCTCTGGAGATACCATGGGCATGGGGGGAGGGGCACGACCACGATAGGCCCAAAATGCGGCGTAACCACACTAGGGGCTCTCAAGTGTGTCGTTCTTTTTTTCTTTCTTTCTTTTTTTTCTTCTTATTGTTACCCACAGGATTCCGTTCATCAGAGGCCCTGTCCGGCAGCAAACCTGCCGAACTCACGATGCAACAGCCAGGGAAGGAGAAAGGCTACGGTGAATATCCAGGTGGTCTCCATTACGAGCATTAAATCTGTTTTATACACCATTTCGAAGCCTACCCCTAGAGGGGGACATGTTTAATAGTCCCATCCCTTGCTTATCGCACCATTTGTATCATTCTGCATTCACAGCAGTATCTCTTGAATAAACAATGCAGCACCTTTTTGCTTACAATTGCATTTCTTTCTTATACATATGTTCATTTATGACATGTTGCATCCGTACACTTTGGTACGGCTAAATACACCAGGGGCTTATGTTTCCCGCATCATGGTGTGATAAGTCCGGACACTTCCACCAGTGCGGCACCCCGAACTTATAGCATTATATGCATCGGCTCCAAATCATGTCTTGGGTCAATAGTTGGGTTTGCCCGGCTCCCATGTTTTGGTACCTTATGTTCTGTTGTATCGGCTAAGGTAGCACTGGGAGAACCACTGCGATTGCGCCCCAGTTGAGCTGGGCGAGCGCCTCAATGGAGAAAGCTAAAACTGACTGTCATGATGAGGCGAGAGCCGGTCGCTGTTCGAGAGGTTTTTTGCGAGTCCCTAAAGACTTATGCCGCTTAGAGCGAGGAGCCGGCTTTGTCCGGCCCAGGCGTGGATAGCGCCCCAAATTCGGCCTTCCGAACACTAGGGGCTTCGCCAAAATTTAAAATTATAGAATTCTATGGCTAAGTGAGAGTGTTCAAGCATTATAAGTCCGGTTGCCTTGTTCGTTTTGTTGAGCGCCTCCCTAGATGGACCCAAAAATGGGAACAAGAGTGCTCAAATTTATCCTGAACACCCCAGCACTCGTGGCATGGGGGCTGAAGCCGACGACTTGCCAACTCTCAGATTTGATAAACAGCCGCACATAAGGTAATATTTTAAATTAACAAGCGTTGCTTAGCGCATATGAACAAAGTTTTCAGCGCACAGGATAACAAAATGCGAGTCTACTCAAATATTACATCTTTGGAGCACTCACCCGCAATAATGCAGGCACCCTTCAGGACACTCTTATAATACATCTCGGGCGTGCGATACTCCTTGCCCAGCGGTGGTGCGTCCGTCACAAGCTTCTGAGCATCCATCTTGCCCCAGTGCACCTTAGCCGGGGCAAGGGCCCGACGGGCACCTTCAATGCAGGCGGAGTGCTTGATGACTTCAACCCATGGATACGCATCCACCAGCCACCGCACCAGGCCAAAGTAGCTCCCAGGCATGGCCTCCTTAGGCCACAGCCGAACTATGAGGCCCTTCATGGCCTGTTCGGCCACCTTGTGGAGCTCGTCCAGCTGCTTCAGCTGGTCGCTAAGGGGCACCGGATGTCCTGCCTCAGCATACTAAGACCAGAAGACCTTCTCCGTCGAGCTCCCCTCCTCGGCCCTGTAGAAAGCGGCAGCATCGGACACGCTGCGGGGCAGATCTGCGAACACTCCTGGAGAGCTCCGAATTCGGGTAAGTGATAGGTAATTCACACTCACATGCTTACTCTGCATGAAAAATGCCTTACCCGCCGCTATTTTCTTCAACACCTCGATTTCCTAGAGGGCCTTGTAGGCTTCGGCTTTAGCGACTTTGGCACTCTCAAGAGCCGATGCAAGCTCGGACTCTCGAGTCTTCGAGTCGCGCTCCAAACTCTCAAGTTTTTCCACGAGATCCTGGAGCTCTTGCTGTACCTCCGCCAGCCACGCCTCCTGCTTCTCTCGCTCGGTGCGCTCCGCGGCCGCATTACGTTTGGCCACGGACACCGCCTCCTTCAGGGTTGCCACCTCGTTCATGGCCCCTGCAATACCCACGTTGTCCTTGTCATTTTTCTTGCAACCAAATCCTTTTCTGTAAGGTACAATTTTAATAAGGTGTTACTCACCTTCCTTGTCCTCGAGCTTCTTCTTGGCACGGCCGAGTTCGTTCTCGGACCACTCGAGGCTTTGCTTGAAAGCATTGACCTCTGCAGTCAGTGCGGCAGAGGTCAGCAGCACAGCCTGCAATCCCATATTGACATAATTTTTATGACTCCTGCGTATATCTTTTTAGATCCTTAGACCGGTTTTTCTTTCCGAACACCGAACCGAGCATCAGGGGCTACTGTCTATGCAGTACTATTTTACACATATCACAATTCTTACCTCAAAGCCTGTTAGAAGGCTGCTGCAGGCTTCGGTCAGCCTGCTCTTGGCGAGCTGAACCTTCTGAATCACCGCACCCATGACAGTGTGGTGTTACTCTTCAATGGAAGCGCCGTTGAGCGCCTCCAGCAAGCTATCCGGCGCCTCCGGTTGGACGGAGGCCACCGGTGTCACGGTCTTGCCCTTCTTACAAAGGGGCCGCCCGCCGGACTCCGGAGCCACTACAGGTTCCGGTGCGGAGTCCGGTGCAAAGTCCGGGAGGTTGCCCTGCGGTACCTCCGGGGCCTCCTCCTCCTGGCGGGTCCCTTCCCGGGATCCCACCTCGGCATCGTCTGCATCACGCGGGGAGGAGGCGGTCGGAAGGGAATCCATATCCGACGCACCCAAGGACCCGCTCGTCGAAGCGGGAAGATCCTCCTTGGGCGGACTGCAGGGTTGTATGCGGCATTAGAAAGACTCCATGTGGCGAAAATAAAAATCATGAAGTTATTCGGGAGTCCGGATACTTACAATCTCGCCAGGGGCTTGGCCCTTGGAGGCCAATCCTCGTCGTCGTCGCTGGCGTGGGCAGACCAGTCCGGGGGAAGAGTCCTTCCCTTCTTGGACCCTTCGGCCTCCCTCGTTGGGGAGGCCTTCCTTTTCTTCCCTTCCCCTGCTGGGGGAGAGGCCTCTTTCTTCTCCTCCTCGCCTTCATGGGAGGAGTCCGCCTTGGTGTCATCATCCGATGACACCTGAAAACGGGAACTCTATCGAGTGCCCGTGGCCTTCTTCTTGGCCTTCTTCTCCGGCACCACATGGGGTGCCGGAGCCAGCAGCCCCGTTAATCGGGCATCCGCTGGGTCTTCTGGCAAAGGGGCCGGACAGATAGTCTGCTCGGCCTTCTTCATCCAGTCCTGTCAAAGGAGAGGGAGTTTAGATCCCACATAGAGTCAAACTATGGAAAACAAGCGTCCCGTAAAGGGCAAAATCGCTTACCTCGCTAGCCGGACGCTGTGAGCTGAATCCGCGATCTTCGGTGGCGGATGTGGGAGCCTCAGCGCCCTTAAACAGTACCCTCCAGGCCTCTTCGTACATAGTGTCGAAGAGCCCGCTCAAAGTCTGGTGCTGCGCCGGATCGAACTCCCACATATTAAAGTCCCGTTGTTGGCACAGGAGAATCCGGCGGATGAGCATGACCTGGACTACGTTGACAAGCTTGAGCTTCCTTTTCACTAGCTTTTGGATGCAGGCTTGAAGTCTGGTCAGCTCCTCGAAACCGCCCCATATCAGGCCACTCTCCTTCCAGGAGGTGAGCTGTATGGGGATGCCAGATCTGAATTCGGGGGCCGCTGCCCATTCAGGGTCACGCGGCTCGGTGATGTAGAACCACCCCGATTGCCACCCCTTAATGGTTTCCAGGAAGGTGCCCTCAAGCCAAGTAACGTTGGGCATCTTGCCCACCATGGCGCCTCCGCACTCCGCTTGGCTGCCCTTCACAACCTTCGGCTTGACACTGAAGGTCTTGAGCCACAAGCCGAAGTGGGGCTTAATGCAGAGGAAGGCCTCACACACGACGATAAACGTCGAGATATTGAGGATGAAATTCGGGGCCAGATCATGGAAATCCAGGCCGTAGTAGAACATGAGCCCCCAAACAAAGGGATGGAGTGGGAAGCCTAGTCCATGGAGGAAATGGGAAAGAAATACTACCCTCTCATGGGGCCTGGGGGTGGGGATGAACTCCCCCTCGTCGGGGAGCCGGTGCGCAATGTCGCTGGACAGGTATCTGGCGCTGCGCAGCTTCTGGATGTGCCCCTCCGTAACGGAGGAGGCCATCCACTTGCCTCCCGCTCCGAACATAGTTGGAGAAGGTTGAGGTGAGATGTGCGGACTTGGGCGATGGAGCTCGAGTTCGCAGAGATGGATAGGCAAAGGAGGAAGAAGGCGTAGGTAAAAGGGTAGATCTTTATCCCCTTATATGGGCGGATGAAACCATGCGTCCCCACCAGCCTGATGAAACTCGCTTATCTCCCAAGCGCCGCAATCAATGGCGCGGTTGGGTTACCCACGTCCGTATTGATGAGAATCTCGGGATAAGGGGAACACGATCTCTGCTTCGACAAGACGTGCCAAGGAAACCGCTTTGCTAGACACGTGGAGGTGGTATAATAAAAACGATTCGAGTAAATGCTTGGTTGTGATGTGATGTCACGCCACAAAATACGTCAGCAGATTGAACTTGTGTAAATATTATTCTCTCTACGGTGGTATGTGAAATTTATTTTGCAGAGCCGGACACTATCCTGGTGTTCACAATCTTCTATAAATTATTCCGAGGAGGAACCCGCCTTGCAATGCCGAAGACATTATGCGCGCCAGACTCATCGTCATTGAAGCCTTGCTCAGGGGCTACTCAGGGAGTCCCGGACTAGGGGGTGTCTGGACAGCCGAGCTAATATCATCGACCGGACTCCAAGACTATGACAATACAAGATTGAAGACTTCATCCCGTGTCCGGATGGGACTTTCCTTGGCGTGGAAGGCAAGCTTGGCAATACGGATATGTAGATCTCCTACCATTGTAACCGACTCTGTTTAACCCTAGCCCTCTCCGGTGTCTATATAAACCGGATGGCTTTAGTCCATAGGACGAACAACAATCATACCATAGGCTAGCTTCTAGGGTTTAGCCTCCTTGATCTCGTGGTAGATCTACTCTTGTAATACCCACATTATCAATATCAATCAAGCAGGACGTAGGGTTTTACCTCCATCAGGAATGCCCGAACCTGGGTAAAACATTGTGTCCCTTGTCTCCTTTTACCATCCGCCTAGACGCACAGTTCGGGACCCCCTACCCGAGATCCGCCGGTTTTGACACCGACAACCCCCATGACCACCAAGGGTGGGGGCCCTCAACCGTCCGGGCCCTCATTGAACACCGTCCCGAAGACCAGTACACCTATGTCATTCCGGAGGCCGCTGACACTCTATAGGAAGCACTACAATGTGCGCCCATCATGGAGGAACATCGCACCCTGATGGGTGCGGTCCTGGAAAAGGTTCGGTCCGCGAAGAGCGGACTGACCAAAGCTTTCAACAACCTATTGACGGGCTTTGAGGTATGCGATGTAATACTCTTTACAATTTTTTTGTATATATATGTGTGTGAGGCGAAACCCATGTGTAGACAGTAGCCCCTGAGACTCTGTCCGGATTAGAACAAGCCAGATAGAGGATCAAGAGCAAGTATATAATTCGCCGTACATGTCGTTGAACAAGCTTCTACGTTAGTGGCTACTACCCAGGCCGCAGAGATTGCTGAGATCAATCAAAAGCTTCGGCTATCCGATGAGGAACTCGATACATTAACAAGCGGTTTAACGAAACCCAAGGTATGTGACATTACGACATACCCGAATGTTATATGTGTGTTAGTCATTTTAAACTGACTAAGAATGTTATAAATATACTCACAGTTGGCGCAGCTGAGGTCGAGTCCCTCAAGAGCGCCCTCGCCGAAGCCAAGAAGGAGGCGGAGGCGAGCAAGGCGGCCGCAGACAAAGCGGCCAAGGAATTAGAGGTGGAGCAAACCACCCGCCGAAGACATGAGGCGTGGGTGGGGGAGGTCGAACAGGAGCTCAAGGACGCCATCGCGAAGTGCGAGTCCTTGGAGTAGAAGAGTTCGAAACAGGCCTCTGATCTCACGAAAGCTCTTGAGAGCATGAAAGATGCCCGGGTTGAAACCTAGGGCGCTCGCCAGGAGATCCAATAGGCGAGGCAGATTGCGGCTGATAAGGCCTTTATCATGCAGAGTAGATTTACTAGTAAGAGATATATTTTACTGAGCCGAGTTTGGAGTTCTCCAGGCGCCTTTGCGGGTCTGCCAAGGAGTATTGCGGATGCCACCGCATTCTTCCGAGCCAAAGAGGGGAGCTCAACGGAGAAGTTGTTCTGGTCGCAGTACCTTGCGCCAGAACTTCTAGTGCCCCTAAGTGACCAGCTGAAGCAGTTGTCCGAGCTGCACAGGATGGCCAGACTGGCCATGAAGGACATAATAGTCTGCTTGTGGCCGGCCGAGTCCATACCTGGCAGCCACTTCATACTCGTGAAACGGGTGGTGGATGCGCTTCCTCGGATCGAGACCCTCAAGCGGTCGTCCTACACAGAAGGTGCCCGGATGGCCTTCGCCCGTGTCAAGGTTTAGTGGGTGAAGATGAAAACCACGGAGATTGCCACCGCAGGGCCACCTGAAGGCAAGGAGCATCGGCGGTCGGAGAAGTACTTTGACAAGGTCCTCGAGGGAGCCGCATTGTAGAAGGCTAGTGCTCAAATGACATCATATTTGAATAGTTGAGTCTGGTTTGTAAGAGTCGTGTAATGAACCCATGGTGTAAAATAGCTATGCTTATGCTTTATGATTAGTTTATCCTCCTATTTTGGCTGTTTATATGTCTGAAAGCTTGCCAGTTGCCGGCTTCAGCCCCCACGTAAATATTACAGGGGTGTTCGGGAACGCATGACCGCACTTTATCCATCGTCTTGGTACGATGTAGGAGGCATCTTGAGAGGTGAACTAGGCAACCAGACTATGCGGCTTTAGTACTTTCACTTAGCCATAAGAGTCCATTGGTGGCGCTAAGTACTAGCCCCTTGTTGCGTGAACGGCAATCCAGAGTGCGGCACCTCTGCAACGTGGCTGGTCGAAAGCCCAGTCCCTCGTATAACACGGCATAAATCACGAACGATTTGTAGTGTAACACTAAGTCACCGGATCGCTGACCCGCTCTCACCTGTCATGATAGTCAGTTTTCGGCTTTCTCTACTGAGGTACTTAACCAGATGAACCAGAAATACAATCGCAATAGTTCTCCCTTTACTACCTTAGCCGAACTCGTGGAAGGTAAGGTGGCAAACACAGGAGCCGGGCAACCCAACTATAGACCAAAGACATGATTCGGAGTTGATGCATATAATGCAATATCCGGGACGCCGAACAGTTCCCTATAGGTGTTCGTACTTAAGAGTTTTGCGGGGCTGAATACAGCCCGTGGTATGAAGGCCGTGTCGAACCACGTATGTCAATCGAACATAAGGTTGAGCACGGATGAGAAGGGAATACTAGGACTCAACCAATAAGGTGATAATCATTTGCTTCCTTTATATCGTTATTGATACGTCGAGGTGTGATTCGACAGACAATGACATTCAATATTAGATTACATGCCTAGAGAAAAAAGTTTTACTTAAGGGAAAGTCTAACACGGGGCCTAAAGACCATAGTTCGAAAAAAACTCCAGTGATGCCCTGCCGCACGTCTGCGCCAATTCTCCTTAGTAAGAAGTCCTTTGATAGGGATTTTTGATGGTTGGATAAAGCTAGCCTTGAAAGGATCTCTTGCAACAACCATCTAGCAAGTAGGGCTCTTGATGAACCTGTAGTAAGATGGAAAAGATATATGCGTTCCGGATGGGGTCAAGCTGTACAATGGACCTTTTCCGCAGTGTGCCTCTGGTGTCGCCCAAGGTATTTTAGTGCATAATTATGTATGCGCGGTACACAAGCCGCAACCTGGTAGGGCGATCGCCGGAGGCCGAACCTCTAATCAAGGTCCGGATCCGTTGATTTATCGCTATTATGCACGGACCAGACTCATTTGGATACGTCATTCGCTTTATTGGCCGATGAGCTGTTCGGCTTGATAAGGCCACCATACACTTCGACTGCAAGAGCCGCAATGTGCTCTTCAGTATGGAGGGAGCGCTAAATATTACCATTGATTGTAATAACGCCACGAGGTCCGGGCATTTTAAGCTTCAAGTAAGCATAGTGCGGGACTACATTGAAGCGGGCAGAAGTAGTTCGTCCGAGCAGTGGATGGTAGCCACTGCGAAAAGGGACGATATCGAAGATTAACTCTTCGCTGCGAAAGTTGTCTGGGGAGCCGAATACTACCTCCAGTGTAACTGAGCCCGTACAACAGGCCTCCACTCTTGGTATCACACCTTTAAAGGTAGTGTTACTAGGCTTGATTTGTGATGGGTCAATGCCCATCTTACGGACAGTGTCTTGATAAATCAAGTTGAGACTGCTACCTCCGTTCATAAGGACTCTTGTGAGGTGGCATCCATCAATAATTGGATCAAGTACCAGGGCGGCCGAACCCTCGTGATGGATACTAGTTGGGTGATCCCTGCGATCAAAGGTGATCGGAGAGACTGACCATGGGTTGAACTTGGGGGCGACAGGCTGTAGAACGTAGATGTCCCGAAGTGCGCGCTTGGGATCCCTTTTGGGAATGTGAGTGACATAGATCATGTTTACTGTCTTCACCTCGGGGGGAACTGCTTCTGACCCCCGGTGTTCGGCTGATGGGGCTCGTCATCGTCTTCGCTTGGAGGTCCCTTTCCCTTGTGTTCGGTGCTTATCTTACTGGCCTATTTGAAAACCCAACAATTCCTGTTGGTGTGGTTAGCAGGCTTATCAGGTGTGCCATGAATCTGACAGGGCCTCTCAAGGACTTTTATCCAAGCTGGATAGCCTCTCCTTGTTGCTTTTGAAAGGTTTCTTCCGCTGGCCAGACTTAGGACCGCTGAATCCGACATTGACTGTCGTATTGTCTGCGTCGTCATTGTTGTTGTTCTGATGTTCGTTTTCATTGCAGCGAGGTTTACGATTGCCGTCTAGCACCTCAGAAGTGTCGGGGTCACCCAAGCTGTTGATTTTACGAGCCAACCAACTGTCTTTGCCCGCACAGAAGCGGGTCATGAGTGCCGTTAAGGCTGTCATTGTCTTTGGCTTTTCCTGCCCAAGGTGTCGGGCGAGCCATTCGTCACGGACGCTGTGTTTAAAGGTCGCTAAGGCTTTTGCGTCCGGACAGTATACGATCTGGTTCTTTTTAGTTAAGAACCGATTCCAAAGTTTTCGGGCTGATTCGCCTGGCTGCTTAATTATGTTACTCAAGTCGTCAGCATCCGATGGCCGGACATAAGTGCCCTGAAAGTTGGCCCGAAAAGCATCTTCCAAGTCTTCCCAGGTTCCAATGGAGTTTTCTAGGAGGCTGTTTAGCCAGTGCCGTGATGGTCCTTTCAACTTTAGAGGAAGATATTTGATGGCGTGAAGGTCATCTCCTCGAGCCATGTGGATGTGGAGAAGAAAATCTTCAATCCAGACAGCCGGATCCGTTGTTCCATTGTACTGTTTGATGTTTATGAATTTAAACACTTCCAGAAATTGGTGTTCCATGACTTCATCGGTGAAGCATAAAGGGTGTGCGGCCCCTCTATATCGCGCAATATCATGGCGGAGATCGGCTGACATCTGAGTTCGGTTCTAATCTCGAGTATAGTAATGGTCATCACGCCGAGCTTCATGGCCGTTGTCTTGGGCCGGGGCGCGGCCCCTTGATCCATAGATTGATCTAACCTGACTAGCTTTATTGGCTAGGTCATGTTGTAAGTCATATGTGTATCCTGCGGGTGCTGTCTCCCTGACTCTTCGGCGAGGAGGTGTGGGTTGGTGTTCGGCTTCATATGCCGCTTTATCCGATCCACGTGGTGGTCGGTCTTGTTAGTCTACATCGTCGAACTACGGTAGCAGCTCGCGCTTAGGGTAGCTTTTTACAGGTCGCTCGTGGCCGTATTCCTCGGCGGCCAGGACCTTAGTCCACTTTTCATTGAGCGTATCCTATTCGGCTTTGAGCTGCTGTTGTTTCTTTTTCAGGCTCCGGGCTGTAGCAATGAGCTGTCGCTTGAAGCATTCTTGTTCGAGGGGTTCCTCTGGGACGATAAAATCTTCATCGTTGAGGCTGACCTCCTCTCCGGATTCTGCATGCAGTTGTTGTCCTCTGAATCTTCGTGATCAGCAAGTTCGGGCCTATTCACCCTCTTCCCTCTAGTCCTATTCAGTCGTGGGCTTGATGGGGTATTCGGGATCTTCGGCATCATGCGGAGTCTCATTGTCTGCGGTGCCGGTATTACTGTCCTTCGCCCGACGCGATCGTGAGCGGCGCCGCCGACGTTGGTGCTTTGGTGGTTTATCGACGGGTTTGTCCTCATCATGGTTATGATTATCCTCATCGTCGTTTTTATCAGGATTATCCACCATGTACACATCATAGGTTAAGGTGGGCGTCCAACGACCCGTGACGGGTGGGAATTGGCTTGGTTTGGTGTGTGCATCTTTGTCCATGCCGTCGATGTCTTCGGACGCGTAGTCCAGCTTGTCGGTTAAATCCTCGACAATGGCTACTGAGTGGGCGGTGGCTGGTGAGGGAGTCCTGGATTAGGGGGTATCCGGACAGACGGACTGTATACATCGTCCAGACTATCAAAGCATGAAGATACAAGACTCAAGACTTTGGCCCGTGTCTGGATGGGACTCTCCTTTGCGTGGAAGACAAGCTTGGAGATCCAGATATTATGTTACTTCCTTGTAACTGCCTCCATGTAAACCCTAGCCCTCTCCGGTGTCTATATAAACCGGAGAGGATGGTCCTTAGAAGGCCGATCACAATTACAATCATACCATCATAGGCTAGCTCTTAGGGTTTAGCCTCTACGATCTCATGGTAGATCTACTCTTGTACTACTCATATCTTCAATATTAATCAAGCATGAAGTAGGGGTTACCTCCATTGAGAGGGCCCGAACCTGGTTAAACACTGTGTCCCTTGCTTCCTGTTACCATCAGCCTAAGACACACAGACCGGGACCCCCTACCCGAGATCCGCCGGTTTTGACACCGACAGGTGAGGCGTAAAATTCCCCGCTCTCAGCCTCCTGCCCGAGCTGGCCACAGTTCTGAGATAAAGCTCCGGTGATGGTGAGAGACTGCATCAATTCTAACGTTTCATCTAGGAGCAGAAGTAGGACCAGAAACTGCGGATCTGCAGGGATGAGTTCGGCGTGGGACACCTGATCAAACCCCATGAGCGCAGACCTCGACAATTTGGGGTGGTTGCCTAGAGCTAAGTCTAAGATTGCATCTGGGTCTTTGGTCGGGAGTTCCACAAGAGGTAGAGGTCCGGCGGGGCTCATGCTCCCATCTTCCGACAGTGAGACATGCCCTGGATCTAATGCTGAGGTAAGTATTAGTGACCCCTGAGCAGGATCTAACAGGGGAGCCGAAGAGTCTTCTTAGCGGGGGTAAATAGCAGCAGCTGAGGTCGCGAACCCGTCGAAGACCAGGTCTCCTCGGATGTCAGCAACATACACTACAAAAAAATACACTTCCGTGATGATACGTGTTTGTCACAGTAGGTCGCGTTTTTTGTCATGCATGTACATCCATGACGATTTTATGACGGAACCAAGATAGTCATACGTGTGCCGTCGTAGAATGTTCCATGACATTACCAAAATTATCATCACGGAAGCGTCCACTTCCATGACGATAAATCGCGCGTCATAGATGTGCTTTTGTCGAGGGTGACCGACACGTGGCATCCACCGTAACGGAACGCCGTTAAGCTATCGGGTCGGGTTTTGGATCCGATAACCCGTTAACAGCCCCGACCAATGGGGATTTCCATGTGTAAAATCATCATTGGCTGGAGGAGGCACGTGTCAGGCCGCGTTGGCACAGGTGTCACTCATCCAATGGGCGAGATGCGCCTATGATATGTTGACATGTGGACCGGCCCATCAAGTTTAAATGGGCCGGCCCAACTAAAGGCCCACAAGATTTTGCGGACCATAATGGGCCGGCCTAGCTAAAGGCCCATGAGATTTTGTGGACCATAATGGGCTGGCCCGGCTAAAGGCCCACAAGATTTTGCGGGCCATAATGGGTCGGCCTAGGTAAAGGCCCACAAGATTTTTGTGTGCCATAATGGGCCGGCCCAGGTAAAGGCCTACAAGATTCTTGCGGATCATAATGGGCCGGCCCAGCTAAAGGCCCATGAGATTTCACCGACATTAATGGGCCGGCCCAGGCCCACAAGATTTTGAGGACCCTAGTAGGCCGGCCCATTAATTGTCTGCCATGTTTTGGGCCAAATGCCGGCCCATATTTGATCTGGTCCATTAATGGCCTGCCACGTTTCGGGCCTAATAATGGCCCATATGAGATCCAGCCCGTTAAAAGCCTACCACATTCTGGGCCAAATAAATACGGCCCAAATCAGCTCCGGCCCTTTAAGAGGCTTTGGGCTCAATTATGGCTCATATCAGATTCGGCCCGTCAACTAGACACTATGCTTTTGGGCCCACTTGCTAAAGGGCCATTTAGTAATTCGGCCTGATATTAGTTTCAGCCTGTTAAGGGGCAGTTTAACATTTTGTCCCTACATTAATTTCGGCCTATTAAAAGCCCATCATATAGTTGGGCCTAACTACGGCCCAGTTTGCATCCGGCCTGCTCGCAGCCGATATCTGATTGGGCCAAACAAGGACCGAGACAATTTTGGCATGTTAAAAGCCCGTGATTTGATTCGCACAATCATGGGTCGGGGCCTATTTCGGGCTGCTGCCGGCCCGTGAACTGTTCGACACGTTTCAGGCCTAACCTACTTCTCAGCCTCCTAAAAGCCCATTGAGTTTTTTTGTCAAAAGAGGGCAGGGGGTTACTCGGCCTATTAAAGGCCCGAATCTACTAGTGGGCCAGTTTAATTTTGGCCTTTTAACGGACCAAGATGACGGGGCCCATGATGTGGATCATACATCGTGATTGCATGACGGCCCGATTATGTACCGTAATTTTACGGTTTGGCCGATTTACTGCGAAGATAGGATATATATATATATATATATATATATATATATATATATATATATATATATATATATATATATATATATATACAATAAAATAACTGCAGCATCGTGAATAAGAAAAAACCTAGACTATACAATAAAGAAATTACGGCATATTACATCCACTGGGCATCAAAGTTCGCCACTATGATAATAAAGCACAAGCAGACAGGAGATTACATACACTGGGCATCAAAGATCACCACCAGTGCAAATAAACACGCCGACAAAATAATATACAAAACCGACAACACTTCAATAGAGTTCAAGAAAGGTTAGCCCTGCTGGGGAGCTCCAGCGCAAGCACCTGAGCAAGATGATGAGACTGCGCTTGTTCAACACTTATATCTTCCTCACTCTAAAAGATAAACAAGCAGACAAATGACAGGTTTTGCACATAAAAGTATCATGCTGACAATTCATCACATTTCTTACTGATGAATAAAGTGACACAGTTTAAAATTGCATTAACACAATATGGTATTGTTCAGGTCAAGACATGGCAGGAAATGTCATTGTGAAGGAGTTGGCAGCTTCATGACACCACTGGATTACAGATCAAGAACTCATAAGTATCAATGGTTAATGTGCTGTCAATTTATCCCATTTCAGATTGGCAAATAAAGAGATGGTTTAAATAATAGTAGAATGATATGACATTGTTCATAGTTAAGACATTCCAGAATATGACATTGTGCTGTAGTGGGTAGGTTCACCACACCACTGGATTATGGATGAAGAACAGAAGCATACATGCAGTGCAAACGAAGATCACTTGCTCTGTATAGTTTAATTTACATGGTATGAAGAAGGAACTTGGTTGTACAACTGAAAACTTAAATTGAGAAGGACAAACTTTTGTTTATGAACTACATAATAAACTTTAAACATGCAATTTGATGCAAACACCAAAAATAAACAGCTGTTGCAGTCATTCCTAACCAAATATATACAACAAAGTTTGAAGGCTTGAGAAGGACAAACTTACATTATTGGTGAAGACAGGCTCTATAAAGCCCTTGTCCATGCTGATGGGGGGGGGGGGCAACTCAAGAAGTTTACCACAAAATCTTCTTCCTAAGCATTGCCTTTATTCTACATTTTGTTAAGAGTAAATATAGATGTGATAATATACGAAAAAAATGGAGAATATTTAAGATAAGATGAAGAGTGATGCTACATAACCAAGTAGCTATAAATGTAAGTGCAGCGATACACGCAAAAGGTACATCCAAGAGCAATGCACATCTAAACTTCTTCAGTACCAACCTTATGGTAAGAGTAAATATAGATCTGATGTGTAGAAAATGGAGGGCAAAGGAAAATAAGCTGCAGAGTGATGGTGGTACATGAACAACTACCTGTCATTATAAGTACACTGATAAAGGACAGCATATACTTACAAGAACAATGCCGAGCTAAAAACATTGGCATTGGATATATTCTACACTAATGTAACCATTCATATAGATCAGATAATTTGGAGCGAACAATTGATAAGCAAGCTATCATGCATACTGCTGTCACATAATGAACCAGGTATGTATGAAAGTACAGTGATAGAGGAGACTAGTTACTAACAAGAGCAAAGCATCAGGCAGCATATTTGCGATATCCCGTTGTTCTTTTCAAACCAGAATTCTTCTTCGAGCAGATTTCCTGCAAAAAAGATCCGTAAGGCACATGCTGAAAAGTAGAAGTTCAAATTGTTATGTGATTTCATAGACAGTACCTCATCCTGGGAATGAGACCAGTGCATAACAAGGTTTTTCCATTCAAGTTCTTCTAAATTTAGCACAGGAGACTTCATCGGAAATTCGTTTATAAACTTGCCATCAAAGTGTGATTTCCTCAGGTAACACCGATACTGCTGCAATGCTTCCTTGAAAAGCACAAGCAAGCTTTGCTCATCATGACTATCCAGATTGACCCTCGCCTAGTTACAACATTGTAATGTAAATCATTGATGTGTTCGATCAGCAGAAAACAGGAAAATAATAACCATGAATAATAGCACTTACACGTAAGTTGGACAGGAAGATGTGAAAATGGTGTTTGTCTTCACTATAATCTTCCCATGATGGGAATATATGCACGTAGTCCCTAACAATATTGCAATCATTGTCTTTTAAACTAGGAATAAATGGAATGGGGTTCCAATTTGCAGGAATTCGTCGTCTCTGTAGTTGGGATAGGTCTTCAGCCGGTGGACTTGCTGTACTTTTTGCTGGAGTGGGATTTTTCTATGGTACGACTGGTGCTATGGCAAATGAAATTGGTATACCTTTTGCTGGAGTGCAGGTCCTGTGTGGTGGGGCTAGTGGTGTGGCCAGTGAAGTATGGGTATAGTTTGCTGGAGTCGGTCCTATGTTTTCTGTCACTGGTTGTACAACCAATATAAGTGGGGTGTTGTCTGATTTCTCCGGCACCACCACGTTTTTCAAGGACTTTGCTGGTGCTCCTTCAGGTTTGGCAATCACCCTCTTCCTTTTTGATGTCTGATGCACAAGAACTTCATTTGAGTGAAAAAACATGGTATGATGACAGATGTAATATGTATTGATAATGGATGGGCATGGCATCTCGACATATATGACGAGTAAACTAAGCAGATGGCGGTGCAACAAAGTAGAAGAAATGCAAGATAACATATGCAAGATACCCACAATCAATAAAACCTTGCCCAATTAGAACAAGCACCTTGATGAGTGAACAGGACAGGCCATCTGCCTTTGACTCCTCGAGGTTAGAATAGTCATTAGGATCATATTCTGAACAAGAATCAACCGGTGGGGGAGCGTATGAGTTTCATTGCATCCAAAATGGCACTCAATGCCTTGGTGCCAATTTTGTAACTCATTGCGGTGTTTAGCTTCAAGAGTGCACTGCTGCTAGTGAGACACAAAGCAGCTACATAGATCATAGTGTAGATATAACAGGGAAAACCGTAAGCATCAGAGTAAAATCAGCAAAGTGGAACTTGCTGGAATATATGTGCTAGTACTGTCGGTATGGCTAGAAAGGCTTCGGATACCAGTTCTATTCAACTGAAGGTGCGGTACTGTTAATATCAGTGTAACTCTCAAAGGCGACACAGCTCCCCGCATTTCCTTGCTATTCTTATAGGATTCAAGTGGGCAGGTCACTACAAATCCTATTCCTATGTTTAAAAAATCCTACGAATCAAAGAGGCTCAAAGTGTCCATCACAACCGACCTTATAGACCTCTACACTGCAAATGTCCCTGCTCATCTTCAGTACAAGGAACATATTGGACTACTATCATACTCCCTCAGTTCCAAAATATAAGTCTTGGTAGAGATTTCCACTATGGATCACATACAAATGTATCCAGATACATTTTAGAGTGTAGATTCACTCATTTTGCTGCATATGTAGTCCATGGTGGAATCTATACAAAGAATTGTATTTAGGAACAAAGAGAGTACTTATTAAAGAAGAACGGAAGAGGAACATGGTAAAGTAGAGCAAGCAGATTTTGGATAATAAAATGTTGGTTGCGCAGTTCCCACACATGATGAATCAGAGCGCATTAAGAATGCAACTCCCAGCTATCTCTCGACCATTTCAGGCGGTTGGATGAAGATCCTATGTCTCCTAACCCTTCTTCTTCCTCGTCTCTGATTCTTCCCATACAGAACACGGCACGGGCCGCCGGCCGGACCATCGGCCCCCACCGCCTGTGTTCCTCCTCCATCCCCACCCCCACCCCCGCCCCAACCCCCACCCGTGTCAAATTTTCTTCGTTCAGCGAGGCCCCACAACCACCCGAGCCCCTTCGTTCGCACCAGCGAACTCCGGCGAGCTCAGAAAAATCGACTGACCCAAATTTGAAATTTAGTCTACTGTGATTTAACTAGTGTGGAATATAAAAGGGGAAAACCATAAGCGTTGGGAGTATAGTGTTGAGCGTGCCATGGCAGATCTGAAGGTGCAAACAGGACAAAGGCAACTTCGCAACCAATACAAGAAATCAGAGTAAAGCAGTGGCGATCTATTTTCTTGCAGCGATAAATAAGTTGAGCAGATACTAAAGAGTATGACCACTGGTGTGGCGCCGTGTACGCATCTGCTGAGAATTTGACGGTGCTGCGGTAGCGATGGCTGTCGGCGGCGCGGAACCGGATCTAGGAGGGTAGATAGTGGCGATGGGGCGCGGTGGACGAGACGGTCGTAGGAGCGGCGCTGGCAAGGTGGACGATGGCGGGGATGAAGCGAGAGGAAGGGATGCAAGGATCCCGGTCCAAAGCTATGGATGAGAGAGGTCGATCTCTTGTAATGGACGGCGGTGTCGGGGTATCAGCTCCGACATGGTGGAGGAGGATGACGGTGTATGGGGTGGCGGATGGCGGCGGACGGAGGAAGGTGGGGTGGAGAGGGTGTTTTGGCGCCCACGGAGTACGAATGGGGAAAAGGGAGGTAGAGAGGAAGGGGGAACCATGTATTCAAGGCGCGCTTGTCTCAAATGCGAGGAAATTTACAAACTTAGCCCCAGTGTCAAATTTCTACTTACATCATAGCAATATCAGTCGGTTGGGGATAGGACGGTAATCTTGCATACACCGAATATTTGCCAATGAGAGTTTGTTTTTGGCGCCCACCGTGTATGAATATGAATCAGGGAGGGAGTCGATTTCGGCCGAGGACACGCTGTGTTTTGGCACCCACGGTGTATGCATCCGGGTGAGAGGCGGTTACGTCACGTTTGGGTGAAATTACAAACCTACTCCTATCGAAACCTATAGAAATCCAGCAGATAGGCTTTGCGTGGCAGGGATAGGCATTAGTAATTTCCATCTCGCAGATTTTGGTTTCGGGCGGTTACTGCGACTTTCCCCGCTTCGTTCAAATTGTGCAGAGTGCACGTTTACCGTGCCAACTCAATTAGAATCCTGTTTGTATTCTATTTTTTTCGGGCGGGATCCATTTTCAATTGGAATTACATTCTATATACATCATTTTTATATATACTTTCAAAAGCACAACAAAGAATTCTGCTCCTTTATATGTATAATATGATTTACAACAATCTCAAAATCTTAAGGTTGAATTCGAAAAAAATTAACCAAATTATGTTCTACTAAAATGTATGGATTAGTAATATCTACATATTAAATAACATAGATGTGCGTGAATTCATATGAGTATGCATGTTTGAGAGATCAATTTTGGTTCGAGTATGGATTACATGTATTATCATCTCGAATTCAAATATTTGAATCCCTTTTTGGTTCACTCCTTTCATGCCCATCTCTCTCGCATGCATGCTCCTTCAGGTAGCTATCACTCTCTTTTCTCCAGCTCACCCGCACGCTCACTTCATGTTTCTCCTATCCTCGCAAACATGGTCTCTCAACATCTCCCTTGAGAAGTGTCACACTCTCCCTATCATTATACATTACACGGTTTTCATTATCTCTCACATCTCTACTGTTCTCTGGTATCACTTGGTACCTAAGCTTTCTTTTTCACTGCCACACACACAGTCTCCACTCATCTTTCACTTTGTCTTTCTCTCTATGGGATTCTCTCACACACCCTATATGTCTCTACCACTAAAATTACTCTCTCTCTCTCTCTCTCCTGTAGACACCACATTTGTCGCGGTCTCCTTTTCGTCTCCATCCTAGACTGACATTATTCATTTGTTTACCGATCAAACAACCCCGACTACCGTCTCCTCTCTCTCACACACAGACACACACACACACAACTCCTGCTTCCACTCTCCTTCCCGACTACCGTCTCTCTCTCACACACACACACAGAGAACTCTCGCTTTCGCATCCCGACTCATATTTCTCTCACAAACATTTATCGACTAGCTAGCCTGTAGATAGGTTTATACACCCGCACACTCGTGCTTCCACTATCGCATACATGTGTCTCTCCCGCTCCTTGTATCTATGTAGATTTTTCTCCCCTTCTTGAGACACGCCCTCTCCATCGTGCACACACACACTATCGCCTCATTTTAAGCTGATACCTATCGCACACACACTCTGCGTGTCTTTGTCACACATGCACCTCGTCCTCCTCCACTCTCCCTCTCTCTCACACTGTCACACACACATGGCCTTTTTGCAACAACTAGCAAGATGCCCATGCGTTGCACGGAACACCAAGATGCATTTGTATGAGTAGTTTATCTTGTGGGGGAAAAGGATGAACGATGGAAGGCCTTATTTGCAAATGTGGAGAGGGGTGTGGGTATCTTTTTTGCAAAATTGCCATAGTTTCCTTCCTATCCGTCAGATATAGATCGGACGGCCTATATTGCAGGATGGCAGGCACACGATCATCACCGACAATGCTTTTTATAAGAGTAGGGATAAAAAATAGAGTTGGTGATGATGGTGGGCCTGCCATCCTATAATGTAGGCTGTCCGATTTATATCTGACGGATACGAAGGAAAATATGGCAATTACCCGCACTCTTCACCACATTTGCAGAGAAGGCCTTCCCTCGTTCATCCTTTTCTCCCACAAGATCTTGATGTTCCGTGCAACGCACGGGCATCTTGCTAGTAAGAGTAGAAATTAGACATATACCACTTCTCGAATCTTGAAACCAACAACATTCCTCCCTTATCTCATCAAAACCGCCAAAGGAATATATTTTGAGTGAAACATAACATATTTTTAGTGATATACGTATTTCAAAACTAGACTTTTTTCTATCAAATCAGTGAATATGTATTAATCTACTTCGATCGTGTGGCAACGCATTGGCAGATTGCTAGTAGTTATTATAATTGTTTGGACACCAGACAAACGGTGGAGTACATATACAAAGAGAAGAGGCGCATGCACGCAGTCGGCCTCTCGCTGTCTCGCACACATGAGTGTTATGTAAAGGCGACGTTAACAAATAAACCCTAAAACCCTAGGTGCACGATTGCTGCATTCGCGGGTACCGGGTACATGGTGGAGCACCTTTGTAGGAATAGTCAGCTCGTGTGATAATTTGATCCGTAGGAGTAGATGGTCGGGACCAAAGGTGAACGACTTGGAGCGCGATGGCTCGCTAGTTGCCACAGATAGAGTAGCCACATTTAAAATATCGTTTTTTAGTGGGGTTAAGAGTTCCGATTTTCAATGGCGCGTTATAAGTAGTAAGTAGTTTTTAGAACGATTGGTATGGAGCGAAAATGGAATTCATGGTACTACGTACCTCCTTGGCGTATGGTTGTATGGGTTTATGTTGCGAGATGTTGAACCTGGTAGTTCTAGGGCAAATACTATGGTTTAGGTTTAGATGCTGGTTTTCACTAATGAAAATCGGAAGGGGAAACCCTTCTTTGTTTAAAAAAAACTACTACCTCCATTCTGGTTTACTAGTCCCCATCGTACTTTGGGTCAAAGTTTGTCCATGAATTTTACTTGTAAAATGTGAATGGAAAACGAGATTTTTTTATACCCAAACAAAAAAGGACTGGAGGGAGTGATTGCTCTGACACGGACGCGACCTCTCATAGCGCAGGCGTTGAACCGGCGCGTGTGTCGGCAACACGTCCTTCCGCGAGCCGGCAGGCATTTTAGAACACAAAAAATGACTAAAATGTAATTAATTTACGCATGGTCTTGACTTGTTGTGCTCGCACTGGTAGCAGGAACTAGTAGAGGTTTTTCTTTATTTATAACTCTCCTTACATTTTTTGGCTTTGAAGTGAATCATGGTTATGGACATTATGTATGAATGTGCAGATATCTATGAACATGAGTTTGATGTGGAAGTTGAACTTGGAATGTCGGGCTTACGCGTGAACTATACCATGTCCAATGCTTCGTCTGTTATTGTTTGGAAAGTAATTGATGTCATTACATGACCTGAAAAAACATTTTGTGCCACATCAGTAGATGCACGGACATCACAACAGGCATGCTGACTGGATAAACATTTGAACCTACCTATTATGAAGGAAATTTTGTATTGACAACAGTTTTAGATAGCAAGAGACGCCTAGCCTGCTCTGCCTCTGCTAGCTCATTTATGGATTCTTCCATCTCTTCTTTGCCTTGGGTGAAGAGAGCATCTGATTGCTCTTTTCGCTTCTTCAGGAACTCAGCTACATTCTCAAGGGCTGCTGCATGCTTTCTTTCAGCCTTTACTAATGCCACGAGGACACGAACAGCTGATGACTCCACCTGGCTTGTGTGTAATCCAGCATCATCTGGGAATTTGCACCTTGTGTCTAATCCATCATCATTAGGGAACTGGCACCTTGTGTGTAATCCAGCCTCATTTTGGAAACATGATCTCGAGGTTGACCATACTTCCCTCCTCGCAGGAACTGCATCCTAACATGAAGTTACTTCTTTTTAGATCAATACTCAGAGCAACCTAGATCCATTTAATATAAGCCAGATAAACAGAACTCGGAGAAGTGAATTCAAAAGGAAAAATATATATAAAAATAGACTACAAGGTGAGAACACCCACTTCCTACATCAAGCTAAAAACGAAAGCATTAGGACGATTAAGACTCTTCTTATTACACATCGAAGAACACCACACTTAAGAGAAACAGAAACTACAACATATACACATCGAAGAACACGAGGCTAAACGGAAGTAATTGAAAGGGTGTTACTTACCAAAGCTCGTTTTACAGGTTCGGTGCAGCTCCTCTTTAACTTGCCATGCTCCTTGAAGATGTCCCAAATATCCCGTGTTTGGTCTTCATTGCTCCTCTTCATGTTCGCACTTGTGGTTTTAAAATCTCAACATGGCAAGAAAAATATACTACTAGTAATACTCGCGCATCTTGTGGGCAACATTAAAGCACTCGTCTACCATGTTAGAGCATCTCCAACAGAATCGCAATGCACGGCGCTTTAAAAAAGCATTTACAGTTCTTAGAACGAGAAGTAGAGAGTAGAGAGTAGAGAATAGTTCTCAGCATAGATAGATAAAAAAAAGATAATTCAACTACTCCTCTTCGTCTGACTCCTCCTCGGTGATGTCCTCCTCCGACGATTGACTATAGGCGTGAAGATACCGATCATCGTCGGATTCCCAGTGTGATGCTGCTCCTAGCCTCATGTTGAATTGAGCGTCCGCTTTTCGCCTACGCTTGTCCTCGCGATAGGCGGCTCGCTCCGCCCTCCTCTTATCTCTCTTCGCCCTCCTTTGTGCGTAGAACTCGCGCTCGTTGATGATGTCCTGCGGGAAGTGTTGGCGCCACAACGCCATGGCTTCCTCGTCCATCTCGGTGATGCCGAGACGGTGCTCCCTCTTTCGGTTGTCGCGATGATCCTCGTCGGTGCTAAGCCACAACAATGGCGCGAGCTCCTGCGCCCGCTCCCGCGTCGGCACATTGGGGAAGTTCAATGTTCTATGAGGCCATCGGAGGCGCCACGCCGCCGCAACGTACGTGCGGGCGGCCTAGTTGGCGGTGTCCAAATTGCCGAGGCCGAGGCGCATCCCACGGAACCGGATCTAGGCGGAGAAGCCGCCGGAGGGGCGCGCGCGGACGCCGCGATATCCCCAAGTTTCCCAGCGACACGGCGACATGGTGGCGTGGTGGCGGCGAGGCGAGAAAGAGCGGGGAGAGAGCGGTGGCGAGGCACAGAATGGGGAGAGAGCGGTGGCAAGGCACATAGCGGTGGGAGGGCGTTGGATTTTATAAAGCGCGCCGGACGCCACGTGCCAAAACTAGCGCACGCCCGGCCGCTTTTTCCCGCGCGGGCGCGATCCTTACCCGACGTCTCTGCTATCTCTACTCTCTTCTCTACTGTTATATTTATTTTTATATTTAATATTTAATATTTATCTCTACTTCTCTACTGTCTACTTTTTTTCTCTATACTTTTTTTCTTGCAATATAGGCCGTCCGATTTATATCTGACAGATAGGAAGGAAACAAATGGGAATTTTGCAAAAAGTTACCCATACCCCTCTCCAGATTTGCAAATAAGGCCTTCCCTCGTTCATTCCTTTTCTCCCACAAGATTAAATACAAATGCACTTTGATGTGTGCAACTCATGGGCATCTTGCTAGTTCTAAAAAACTTTCCATCATTTGCCACACTACTGGTTGCGGATGAAAAACCTACCCAAGCACAACGTGATACAGGAGCGACACACAATTACAAGATGATATTCTGTTGGACAATGGAGGCTATAACCAATTACTTTTACGGGAACAATAGCACCCAGGAAATTTGAAGGGTAGGTATGAACAAAATTGGAACTGCACATGTACTGCTAGGTGATTCAATACACACATTACCAATCGAGGAGGAGAACGATGGTCGCGGCGGCCTCTGTGAGTCAAGGTCGGCAACGGGAGTCAGTTCATTGTCCACGACGGTGGTACTTCTGCGCTTGGCATCGGCTTCCAAGAAGCAGATCCGAGACCGTGGAAGACGATGCCGGGGAAGAGGCTCCGTGTACGACAACGATAGTGGACCGGCTCCAGTGCGGCATACGAGGTCGTCGATGAGGCAGATGCACTGTGGTGGACGAGTGCGCCGATGTAAAGGGGAGGAGCACGAAGGATGCGGTGCCGTGGAGAAGTCTATTTTGCGGTGGGGATAGAAAATGGGGAGTATTCAGCTGTACTACTTTAGGTGCCGGGGTGGGGTTGGCTGGGTAGGGTGAACCTGAAGTTACGAAAACAGCCCCCTACCAAGCGTCATCCGTAGGCCTGTTCCGAAGTCTATGATGGTAACTTCCCAATGCTCGAATCTCACTCGCGGGAGATTTTCCCGCCGACCTCAAAATTTTGTGACACTGGACTCCCCGTGTGTCGTGTTGAGTGATTCGGCTAAGCAACTAGCGAGTAGTAGTAGTAAACTCTGCATATTAGGTTTGACCGAAGTCAAACTTCCTAAAGTTTGACCAAGTTTATAGAAAAATATAAACATTTACCATAACAAATTTGTATGATGTGAAAGTACATTTAATAATGAATCTAATGGTATTTATTTGTTATTGTATATGTTAATATTTTTTATTATAAGCTTTCTGAGAGTTTACAAAACTTGACTTTGACCAATGCTAATACGCGGACTTAAATAAAAACGGAGGGAGTACACATTTGCCTTCTTAGTTTGTAGTGAACTAATCATTTGTTGAAATTGTGAAATAAATATATTAGGCTATTGACTTCGAATGTAATGGTCTATACAATTCAATAGTTACAATCATTGTCGAATCCCAAGATGTATACAAGGTCTATAGTACTTCAAAACATGCTCAAACTCACATAATCCCAGTCAAATGAGAATCTAAATGCATTTCATAGTTATTACTTTGTAGGATGCAACAAAAACAACCATAACTCTACATCAGCCATTACAGAAGCAACATTTTGACATATCCTGATGTGTGAATGAAACGTGTAGAGAGAGCTTTTGAAGATGGAGCAGATAGGGCGGGAAATATTGTATGTATGTGGACGAGAGAGTAGAAGACAAACCTAACGAGACAGAGAGAAGAGAGATAGAGAGAGAAAGAGAGAGGAAGAAGTTAGGTCTGTGAGAAAGATGGAGACATGTAATATACGTGAGATGCGTGTGCATCCGGATTCTGTATACGTGGAAGGAGCAGAGACAACATGTTTGATGAGAGAGATGGAAAAACATGGACGAGAGGGGAAGGATCTCGTGGGTTGAGGGATTGACAATTTTGTGCGGGGGAGGGAGGGATTGGTAATTTTGTGCGAGAGAGAGAGAGAGGGTGGGGGAGGAGTCAGTCAACCGTCGTCACATCACCCTGCTTCCAAATGGCCCCGCATTCTCTAGCACGGTGTGGTCGCCGTCTTCGATCTTCTCGATGCCCACTTTGAAGATTGAGGTGTTGTGCATGTTGGGGTGCAAAGAAGCACAAGCGAGAGTGGTCGCCGTATAACCTTGGATGGGGATGAATTGTGTGCTCGGGGGAGGGTGTGTGTGTGTTGTGCTGTGTGTGTGTGTGTCAGATATTGAGAGAAAACAAATCTAAGTAGAGAAATGGGTATTCACGAAGAGATTGTGCGGGCCTTGAGGTGGGCAGGGGCTGGGTGAGGGTGTCAAAATGTGCGCGTTGATGCATGTGTTGCATGCGATCGTGCGAGGGACGGACGAATCAAGAGAGATGGTTGTTGTGTTACGGATGCTCCTCTCTCTCTGTCTCTGTCTCTGTCTCTCTCTCTCACACACACACACACACACAAGTAAACTAGATGACCGTTGTGTCATGTATACACAATGTATAGGCATCTGTCTATGTCTCACTCATGCATGATCATTCGCACATTCACACCTCTCTATGTCTGTATCACACGCACACCGTCTCCACATTGCCCTTCCGTCACAACACACATATGGACACATACACATGTTCTCTCTCAGTCACACACACAAAATCAGTATTAAAAAAAACTAGGGCGCACCTAAAATGTCCAAATCCAAATAAACACGAACTGGAGCTAAATTCAAATATATGGAAATATTACAACGTCAAGAACTTTCCCAGGAAAAAAAGTTGAGTAGTATTCGAGGATTGTTTTCACACACACAAAAAGGTTCGGTGGATGTCCTTCGAGCGCGACACGGTGACACACTGTTCGATCGACCGCACGGCCGCGGTTCACGCGCTTGCACATGATTCCGTATCGTGGCTGTGGTACTAACTAATAAAAGCGTTGCCTAAGTTTAATGTTTACGTATACTAGTATGGTTTTCTTTTAAGTTTGACCAACCTTATATAAAACGAAAGTAAGCTCCCACACACGCACTCATCAATATGCCGCCGCTGCCGTTGCGCATGCCGGCACCCGCCTGCTCCAGCCAACAATTTCTCGCCCATCACCGCCGTGTCGCCGCCATCCCTGTGCCATGAAGCCGAAGGCTCGCCTGCTCACGTCGTCTGCAATCCCTCCTCGCGATGCCGCCGCGCTGCCAAGCACGTGAGCAGTTGGTGGAGCCGCGTCTATGCACGCAGCGTATGAAGAGGAGGAAGAGCGCGTGATCCAGCACGCCGGTGAGGAGGAACTAGCGTGTCATTGTCCTCTCCGCCCGCACGGAGGAGGCGTGCATGGTGGCTGTCGAGGCGGAAGCCGATTGCATGCGCATCGATTCCGCAAACCAGGTGTGGACGCGGAATCTACCTTCGAGACCTTGAATGCCACGTGGATCCTACAATCTCAAGGAGCAATTTGGGTCAGTCGACTCTTGTGAGCCATTTGATGCAACATGGATGGCTAGAAGGGCTTCTTCCACCTCTTCTGCCGTCTTGTTCCTTCGCTCTATCGAACTTGTTTCACAAATTGACTGACCCAAATTATACTACTCGTACAAACATATTAAGTACAGTAGGAACACGAAGATACGAGCAGTAGTACCAACTGCAAGAAGAACAGTAGTAAGACATAGTACTAGTACTACTGTACGTACTAAAGAGTTCAAATAACGAGAAAGAACATAAACATAGTTCTGCTGGGGCCTCAGCACAACACACCCTTCAAAATAAACTAAGCAACTAGTCCGCTTGACACTGCAGTAGAACCAGCATGATCGACGGCATTGCCACCTACTCGGAGTCTGAGTCCACGTCCTCGACTTCATCCTCGTCCCTCTTCCTCTTCCTCTTTGCCGACGCTTCTTTGCTTGAACCGGACACCGGGCTCTGCTTCTCCATCCAACCCTTGTAGATATTTAAACAAAGGTAGGTATCCATTGCTGCGTATAGGATGTGATCTTCATCTAATGTCTTCGACTCCCATGCACGATGAAACTCGTGAAGAGGTTTCTTTAGTTTAGCGTACGAAGGATCAATCATGGCTGCTGCCAGGGTCAGCATTGAAGGTTGAGAGGAGGACACTAGGCTTGCCTTCTGGAGATCGAAGGGCTGGCCTACAATGAGACCTATCCGACGCAGGACATCCCTATCATTCTTAAAGACTATAGTAACGAATTTCACTCTTTTTTCCTTAAGGAAGTTCTTAAAATCCTGGCACTCAATGTCGGCAAGGCATATGTGGTAGACCAAGCAAACGTTATGTACGCAAACCTGGATCACGACGGGCTTCTTCGTCTCTTCGTCCTTTAGATCCTTCTCTCGTCCCAGGACTGTGGTGTACTCAACATCTAGCCCAGCGACCTACTCATGTGTTGAACTGTCGAACATGCGTAGGAAGCGAGCAAGCCATTCTTTCACCATTGCGGATCCACATGTGTAGATGACGATGAACTGATTGTCGGTGATGGCTCTAACCTGGTACTCAGCGGCGACCATGGAGATTTGGGAGGCCATGGATTTTGGAGGAGGGTTAGGAGAAGTTGAACTGTTGTACCCCGCAAAAAAACTGGGAGTGAACTAATGTGAAAGGACGGGACGACTGGGAGCGAACTGTTGTAAGGTAGAAGACGGGGATGAGTAGGGTGTGCGAACGACGTGGGGTTGCTGGCTTGCCCGGTGGATAAATGGCTGCTAGCCCCCAAAGAGTTCTTGAGAACTATGCGGGACCCACTAGATGTCATGTCTACTAGACCCATATCGTAGGCCTAACGGTATAGCTTCTGCCTGTTCACACGCCATGCCGGCGCGTGGATGTAACTTCACTTAATTCCGTCAATCGTCGCGCCTCCCAGGACCTTCGCCTCCCTCGCGCGGTCGCGCCCGGTGCGTTTGGTTGCATTCTCGTCTCAGTATAGTTGTTCCCTATTCATGCATGCTCAACTCAACACCCCTCTTCATGCATGCTCTCTGCATGCATGCTTCTAGTGTAATTGTAGTAAGCTAGTGTGGACTCATGCACCCTCCATACACTCTACCAAACACCCAAAAGTGGGTCGAGAAGGGAACTCTTGGGCTCATGCACCCTTCATACACCCTACCAAACACACACAGACCGGCTATAAATGAGCAATTTTTTGCCTACTCCGCATGCATGATACTCCCTCTGGTCCTTTTTACTCCCGTCAACCGTTTGCAAAGTGTTTGACCAAATTTATACTAAAAATATCAATATCTACAATACTGATTATAATAAGTATAAGAACTACGTTTTATAATGAGTGTAAAAATATTGATTTGACATTGTGAATGTTGATACATTTTTCTATAAGTCTGGTGAAAGTAGAGGTTCATTGACTTCAAACAAAACTTAAATGCACACAATGCAGACTAGTTCCTCCGTCTAGGTGCGTGCCATGTCCTATCTTGTCATCACAACAAGGTTAGCTATTAGAGTACCACTACCTCCCTTCTAGTTTAAAGGGCTCGATTCAAAAATTTCACCTACTCTTAGCAAGATAGTAGAGGCAGTGGAATAGTTTTTGAAGTCTGCAAAAGTACTCAACTAATGCTGTCGTTCTTCATAAAAAATGTGTTTACCAATGTAGTTACTCTAGCCCCCCATCTCTTCTTTAATTCTTTGCCACATCAGCATGTTTGCTATTCTCGTGTGCATGATACCAGCTAGGATACCACCATTATGGCCAGCCTTAATCATCGCATGCAATAATTTAGTGCACCTTGAAATATGAACATGTGTGGGGTGTGTATGTTTTTAATGATTTGAGACTATACCTAGCCCGGCATGCAAGATGACTTATTATGCACCGTTCCCCATACCTGCAGGAAGCCCGCTCGTCTCCAAATCTTTTCCTCTCCATATGTGGAAACAATATGCCTGCCAAACTCTCCTTCTCCCTCCGGCGGTCCAACCACTCCACCCCGTGTGAAAAAATCTGCATGCATGACTCTCGTCCCCCCACGCTCGTCCAATCCGTTGTGACCAGCAATATTTCCACCCCTTTGCTCCCCCATAATTTACTCCAACAAATATGCCCACGTAGTTGTTACTTAACTGCAGGTGCATTGGGTCACTGACATATGGGCCCAACAGGGGTCTAGCCCACATGCCAGTGACGCAACTGGACCTACAGTTAAGTCAGTGCAGCCTAGTCCATATCTTACGTAGGTGTGCCATTGCACGCTATAAATACTGCGCCTCCCACGACATCGCTATCTCCTCCCCCTCCCTCTCAAGTCGACCACCATGGCATCGCCCCTCCTAAGCCCTAGGAGCCCCTCGCTGCACCGCGCGAATGGTCACGCGTCACCATTCCGTTCCTCGCCGCCACTAGTCGAGAAGGACGCGTCGTGTTCCGCTCCTCGCCGCTACGCGACGCGTCTCCATTCCGTTCCTCGCCGCCACTAGTCGGGGAGGACGCGTCGGCGTTCCGCTCCTCGTTGCGATGCGACGCGTCGCTGTTTCGTTCCTTGCCGCCACTAGTCGAGGAGGACGCGTCGGTGTTTCGCTCCTCGCCGCGACACGTCGAGGTGGATGCGTCGGTGTTCCCAATCTCGCCAGCACCCGCTACGAGGAGAACGTCGCACGCCCGCCGAGCCCCCCCAGACTTGAGGAGCTTTGGAAAGAAATGGATGTCGCCTTGTGGGAGGCTTTGCCTCCAGCAGAGCGCGCCAAAATAGAGGCGGAGAAGAAGGCCGAGGAAGAGAAGCGCACCATGGAACAAGCTGCCTGGGAGGCCTATGTCGCGTCCGAGAGAGTCAGGCAATTGTCTCTTTGGTAGAAGCCTCGTGCGAGGGCCGTGAGGGTGGCGGAGGACGCTCGTGGCGACGCCCTGAGTGCAGTCGGGCCCAAGCGCCTCATCTACTCTTGGCGGTACGTGGACCGGGTGCACGCTTCCAGCGAGGAGGAGTACCTGTTGGCGCCGGATCACCACACTGGTGAGATCGCGCTAGCCCGCCTGCAAGCCGCCAATTAGCACCTTGCAAGTTGCGAGGCTGAGGAAGAGACGTTGTGTCGGCGCGCTGGGAAACGGCCGCGCACCAGGGCAATCGTGGCGCGCCTTAAGCTCTCCTACGAGCGCCATGGCTTTTAGGAGGAGTATAATTTTTGTTCCGTAAGGTGATCTCATTAGTTTTGGGACGCAAATGATAAATCCTGAATGTTCAGGAATTTTTAGCGTCCCTAATTAAGTATGTAAAAGGGAAAGTTTGGAAACCTTGTGTTTTCGTACGCATTTTGCAAGTACGTGCATATAGCACAAACTTTACTATATACTATCGCACTACACGTCTCTCTCAATATATAATTGCACGCTGTGCTACTCCCTCCATCCAAGCCAATAAGTCATCTTTGGTTGTGCACCGTGACCAAGAAGGAGGGAAGACTTATACACCTAGACAGAGGGAGTACTACTATTACTTATGTACGTGCAAATGCACGTTTTGACATTACGATGTGGTTTTTGTAAAAGTAGAAAAACAACACTAGTCAAGCTTGTGAAACGATTCAATGCAAAACAAATGCAAAAATGCTCGTTTGATTGTTTACTTTTAGCTTCCTTCTCTGTGGTTATTTCTCTGTCATACTTTGTACGGAGTATCTCACTGGTTGGAAAGACATGCAAATTCCCAACCCACTTCCTACACCCTGTATCGAATTTTTTGCCTAACCAGTTGTGCTGTGCAATTGAAATTCCAACTTGAGTACTACTACTAGTAGGAGTACCAGGGGCCAGTTCTTTTAGGCTTCTAGATTAGTAATCCCATAACTACTACCTCTGTCCTTGTTTATTGGTCCCCATTGTAATCTGTGTCAAATTTTGATCATAAATTTAACTAATGAAATGTTAGTGCATGTCACATGCACTAGTAACATTTTATCAGTTAAATCTTTGGTCAAAATTTAGCACAAATTACAATGGTGAGGAATAAACCAGCACAGAGTAGTAGTTTAGAAGCCCAAATAATTGAGTGAGGCGCCTTATTGTTACTCTCCACTATGACTAGTCTTATGGGAAAAGCTGGGGAAGCCGCAAAAAGAACTGGCCCTAGGAGTAGTACTCCCTCTGTCCATGTGCATAGGATGTATTAGAGGTTGCACTGCGATTTAGGTGCAAGGAGATAGGCCAGCGATTTGTTTGAAAAGAATGGAACAAGCCTATCGTTGTTTCTCAAAAACGCAACCAAGAAAGGCATTTAATCCATGATTATAGTTAAGACAGTTCACATGACCCCGTTTAAGGTTTCACACCCAATCCCCGCTACCCTTGTTGGCATGCACAGGTTACACCCATGCCCAAGTCAACCTTTAAGCATGCAACTCTATGGATGGATGAATGATGCATATGTGGGAGGTGGAGAGAAGAGATTAACAGAGCTGCATGGGAGCCAAACCGAGGCACATTTAATTACATCACGCCTTATACATTTGGAAATTCTAATTTCTCTTAGATGCCCTATGCACCTGGATGGAGGGAGTATCTAGGGATCGAGTGTGCGAGATGAACCGGAGAAAGTAAATGCACAGAGATGAAATGCAAAAAAGACGAAGGGATGTGATGGTTGCTTGTCCGTTTATTTTACCAGGCCACTTATTACTGGGAGTGGTTGGGTTTTGTGATATGACAGCTTTACTGCCACGCCACGAGCGGGGTGAGAGGTGAGACTCCCGTGCAGATAAGGCCTTGCCTCGTTCATCCTTATCTCCCACAACCTCGTGCTCCTCCCTAAGTCTCTATCTCTACTACTCTTCTTTGTTTTTTTTATAAAAAATCGAATAGTACTGCGCCGTCCGCTGCACTCCCGGCTGAACAGGCCTCCTCGCCTCCATCATCACCAACTGAGTCTTTTATAGGAGTAGGAGTAGAGAAAAAACTGAGTTGGTGATGATGGTGTGCCCTGCCATGCACGGGCATCTTGCTATTTTTTCATATAATTCCAAACACCACGTAGACATAGTCGTTCCATGCTCTGGCACGGTTCATAGTCGTTCCATGCTCGGGCATTGAAGTTTGTAACTATTTTAGATTAGAATATACTACTCCTCCGGTGCTAGTAGTAGAGCGGAGTCCTACTCTACTACTCTACTCAAGCAAGTTAGGGCATAGTACTGTAGTAGGTACTGTAGGGAGTACCAGTACTGTGATCACTCAAGCAAGTTGTCTGGCATCGATATGACCCTTAGTTGTTGGTATGTGTCTCGTAAGTCAAGCGGCGTGCTATAGTCATCATCACCTGTCCACTTCCCACCGCACATATTCGCTTCTCCATCTTTGTCCGCGCATAATCTTTTCCAATCTTCCATCCCCGCTAAGGCGCCTCTGTGGCTGGAATTCGCTCCCCACAGAGGTAATCAAGCTCATTGTTTCGTGTGGGGACAATCTCAGTACCATGCCGCTCGCCGCGTTCTCATCGGGGCTGTACCGTTTACTCAAAGCCCTCAGGCCGGAGCATTTTAAGCCAGCTCCTTGCTTGCTGATGCCGCCTGATCTTCAGAAATGGCATGTCACACAGCATAACAATCATAGGGTGGCGAGCATCAACCCCCTTGACTGTGATCCGATCCCCGTCAGCCTCAACTACATTAACGATATGTACTAGGTCGGCATGAACATGTCTTGGATGGTGCTCGTCGACGGTCGTGGCAGCTGGATGCTCGTGGAGGTCTACACCCGACGATTGATCCCCCTTCCTTCGATTAACACTACACTACTTTGGCACCGCGACCCAGAATACTCGGAATCTTACAGTAGCCAACATGATACCAAGTTTGATTTGCTCAAGATTGTAATCTGCCAAGTGCCCACAAGATCTGTGAATTATAAAGACTTCAGGCTAATTGCGTTGTTCAACTGCGGTCTCGCTTATCTGACAGGTCACTGCGGTAAGTGGATAAATCTGTACGTCCATCGCAGGATCATACATCCTCCATGGTTCTCTGATGCCATTGAACACAAGGGCTTCATTTACGCTGTCGACTCCTTCTATGGCTGGACGTATTGCTGGCCTACTCCAGTCATTGCTACAAACGGATGTTACAGTAGTATGTTACTTTCCTATGATATTATGATGGCTTGCTTATATTACTGTCAACATTTACTGAAAAAATATCCATGCATAACATGTTGTTCTTAAGATTGACTAAATCAAGTGCCCTTTTTATTTGACTCGAACTTGATATGATGTTGTAGGCCGCCTGGTGTCCCTACCCTTCCTAATCCCAGAACCTTTCAAAGAAAAGCGGCATGGCAGTTGCAGGTGATTCCTGGCTCGATCAGACGACGACAAATGATTGATGATCGTTTGCACGTACCGGACGTGTTGTTTCGCGGAATACAATCACAGTCACTGCAAGGTCTTTGAGCAGGATCCCAACTTCTCTGGGCCTTCAGGAATTTTTGACTGGAGGCTGGTAAGTAGCCTTGGTACACGCTCTCTGTTTGTCAGACTGAATTATCTGATTAACCTGGAGATAATCGACGACAAGGATCATGATGGCAGCGTGGTTTTGTTCATCAGGAAAAACTATGTGTATATAGCGTACCATGTGTCTCTGCATGCACCATACCCTGATATGTGCCACCATGCTCTATAGCCCAAAGTAGGAGAGAGGGTCGCAAGTATCAGACTTCGACCTGCTGGCTGGAGTTTCCCCCGTTAGGCACCCATCTGGTTCAAGCCGTCAGCCAATCTCCACAGCTTAATAAATAGTAACGTCTAACTCAGCCAGTTACTTAGATGCGTACACTTGGTGTAGTAGGATCTTTATTTAGTTTGATGCATACACTTTTTCTTTTTTGGTAGCCCTTTTGTAATGATGGCTAATGTTTGGTTTGGAAGAGAGAGCTGCGTCTTCACTCTTCTGGCCTGCTTACTGCTTCTGTTGCACCCCCAGCCCTGGTTGCTGCTGCTGCTGTTTTCAATGTACAATCAGTAGTATATTTCGTCTGTTTGTTGAATAAATGTGTTGTTAGAACGACAAACACAATGTTTTGGAAGTCGTTGCATGGTTCGATCCTTTAGTGCCTCATACCGTACGTAGTGCATACTATTTTTTGTACGGAACACATTTTCCACTTGTTGATAACATGTAGCCCACTGATGAAGGCCCAATAGAGAAGCCCATAATTAACTGGAAGGGAGGCTCTCACATGAATCTAGCCCGGGTACATGCTCATGGTCCCCTAAACATAAATAAGTAAATAAATAAATAAAGCTAAATGCTCATGCACCAGTTCTTTGGGAAAATAGGTAGCCCAGTATTTCTATTTGAAGAATACCCAAGCTAGGCCTATTTGTTTTCTCTGAATTACTGGGCTGCAAATCTTTCAAGACGAGGAGGGATGCATTCCGGCCTGGCCAAAGAGTATGGTCAATTCCTGTTACAAGTAATATCAAAAGGGGTTGAAAATTCCAGAAAAACTATAGCAAATGGGATATTAGTTTTTTTGTTTTTGTTCTTCACTGATATCTTATACGTATTTCATTGGATTTAACATGACATAGTACTAATTTATTTTTAAATTTGTTTTAGTATGGCTATTAATTTTTGGATTAAGAACATTTTGTTCCCCAGCAAAAATTTTTGAATTTTCAAAATTTACCACATATTTAGTTAATTTTTTGACCCTGATACTGACCAGAAAATGGCCAGCAATACTAAAAATGGAAATCGGGCTGCAATACATTCCATATGAATTAGAAAATGTGTAAAAATTATAAAAATAATAGCAAATGGGCTGTGCACACCACAAATTTCGAGGCTGACTTGTTTACGCAAGGCTTTGTCAGTGAACACATGAATCTAGCAGCAGTGACTGTTTGATGTCCATCCAACGGCCGACGTGCTTCTTCAATCTCTGATCTTCGTGCTCCAGCCGCCTAAACTAGCGTTGGCGGGACTGCCTGCTCCCTCCTCTTGTGGCCCGTTGTGATGCCGCGCAGGCTTCCCCGGCCCACCCTACTCCCTCCGCTGGATTGGCCGCACGCAATCAACTGCCTCCTTATTACGCAAAAAAATGATTCCTTCCACTGACATCTGGGGCGCACCGGTTGGGAGGCTGACATGTGGGCGTACTAAGTTGACGCGTACACAGGGCTTGTCAACTTAGTCAACAAACGATTCTAGCAGCAGTAACCGTTGGATTTGAATCGAACGATCCTGCTGCTTCTTCAATCGCTGCTCTTCTTGCACCAGCCACCCAAACCAGCACCGGGGAGACTGTCTGCTCCTGCCTCCAGCGGCCGGCTGTGCTGCCGTTGAGGCCTCATCGCCCCTCCTACTCCCACCGCTAGCCAGCACCTGCGACGACGGCAGCCTCACACCGCAGCCGAACCAGTGAACCCTCGTACTCCTCTCCGCATGGGCATCCACTTCCACGTCTTCCCCGGCTCCGCGTCGTCCGCTTCCTAGGCCTTGCCATCGTCCACCGCCTTGGTGCTCTCAGTGCAGCGTGGTCAATGTGGTCCACTACACTCCATTGGAAGAGTACTGTACGTGGAGAGACTGACAGCTGGGTCCATGGCACAACCCAGTTTTTTTGTGATTTGCCAAGTAAGTCACTTTGTCAGGCCTGTTGGGCTGCAAATCTTTCAAGACGAGGAGAGCTTTCATTAGGTTGGCCGAGAAAATGGTCCATCAGCAATGGGAAATGGGTTGTACATTTTTAAAACACATCAAACCGGCAATTAGTTTCAACTATCTTTTTTTCATGTGGGGACCCCGACTCATAAGTCGTGATCACCGAATGCACGTGTACAGTGATCCCAGAGATCAATGCTCACTGAACACACAGAAGCTGAATAACAAGAGTCTTACATCCATACATACCGTCTTACACAAATTATGACCATTATGGTCAAGTCTTACATAGATAAAGCCACAAGGGCTGAATATCAAATAAACTTAAGCAGCGGAAATCTTCGTTGATAAGTGGAACCCATGCCATCTGTCTTAACCCTACAGGCATTCTGATTGGGAAGCATCCTAGTTCGCGTGTTCGTCACCAAAGAACTCTTCCTCGAACTCCCCCTCTTCCATGCCTGGTCAATTAAATAACCAGCGGCAAGCCAATGAGTACTTTGAATGTACTCGCAAGCAACCCATGTTTTGGTTCAAGGTACAACAATGCATGATATAGGTACATTTTTGTGGAAAGCTAGTTTTGAGGGCAATGTCATGTTCAACAACTTGTAAGGCATGCATCAGGAGAATGCAAGTAACCATGAGAACAGGTTACAGATATCAACATAAATAGAGTGGGCATCAACCCAACTCAATCATGTCATGTCCTTTGGCTTGACCCAAGCAGTTCTTCCCACTTATCCAAACACATACACTGGTTTGTAAACATGTGGACGTAGCCCAGCGGTTACCCAACCGTCCTTGACCGTGGACATGGTTATTCGAATAGTTTTACACTCTGCAGAGGTTGCACACTTTACCCACAAGATCCAGGGAACTTCCGTGCCCTCCACGACCTGCGGTACCTCAAGTACCCGGGGTAAGCACACGATCACTACCTTTCCCTAGACGACACTAACATGGAGTCCACTCGATTGGTAGTAACCCCCATGCCCATCATTTCACATCTTAAAATTGTGGAGCCTCGCTCCCATATTCATCACATACCACAAGCACGGGGTACCAACGGTGTGTCCGATGCCCTGTGAAAATAGTCATGGCCGCCCTACCTGTCATGACCCCATCCTGAGAGAGCGCACCAACAACTCTCCCGTCACTAGTAATGCGGGCTCCAAGCTAGTATCGGCCTAGGTAATCAATAATGCCCTTTCCCATATAAGGGTAGAGTGGTTGCGCATGTAAGGTTGGAATAACGGTCGCAACTTAAACCAATCCATTTTTGAAAACAGCACTCACACTTGCCTCGGTACACCACTTCGTCATCAAGTGGTTACCCATCTCATTACCTCCCTCGGGCATAAGTGGCACCCGACGGGGTTTTCAAAAAGTCTTTAAAAAAATCCTTGCCTCCATCACCATGCATAATCCCGTCCGTTTTTGCATAGCAACTACTTTAGCATCCTATCTACTCCCACCGGCATAACCCTAATAAGGAGGTAGGGTCATGCACCATGCAAGTACCAATGAGGAAGTAACAGAGGCAACCCATCAAGGTGGTTACCACCTCATCATGATTCTGTTGCAACAACATATGGTGCTATGTGACATGCATATAGAAAAAGGTTTCATAGACATGGTCAAAGGGCTGCTTGCCTTGATTGGCTTGGTCTTCTAAGTCTTCAGGCCCTTCGCCTTCTTCTTCTCCAACTACTTCATCAAACACCTGATCTAATCGTTGCAAGAAACAACGAAAAAATAAGACAATAATGAAACAGAAAAGTCAAAGTGCTCAGAAAAATGTCAATTTATTTTTGTAAAATACTAGGAGGAAAACTATGAAGGGGAAAATTCTTAGTTTTGGATTTGGAGTCAGGGGGACAAAGTAATGGATTTTTAAACAGGGATTTTATTATTCAAATTTGAATTTTAATTTGAACAGTGCAGAAAAGTGCATTTGATGTGTGTGAAAGTTACATCAATAAATAGGTGGGATTATTCTAAGATTTTAGGAGCTGGATTTATTGCATTTGGATAAACATTTTATGCTGAGGAATTTTTGGAAAAGTGACAGAAAAGAAAAAGGCAAAATGGCACTGTGCCACTGGGCCAGGAAGGCCACAGTGCAGCAGGCCCAGGGGGGAAATCGGTCCGTGCGAGGCCACCACGTCGAAGGCGTAAAGGTGAAGTACGCCTTCAACCGATGGGCGAACTGGTGCGCGCGCGTGCGTTTTTAAACCTGACTGGTGGATCCCACCCGTCAGGGCGTGAGGCTGATGGACAGGGCCCACGGCCATCATCATCTACCTCCGTCCAGAGGCGATGGCGAGCTCGCCGGCGGTGATATAGGGCACGGGAGGATGCATGGGTGGTACCATTGGACTCGGGGGGATGTCACCGTTCGGGTGATGGTAGAGGTGGTTGCCGGAGCAGCCTGGTTTGTCGGCGACGAGGTCACATAGCGGAGGTGCTTCGGGCGTCGATGCTTCTGGCCGTTCCCGGCTGCAAAAAGAGTGGGGAAGAGATGGGAAAGTGTCAGCGATGCCACGCAGTTCCAGATCAAGAGAGAATGGGGGCGGAGGAGGCCTGTACCGCACGAACACCGATGAGCCGAGGCAGCGGAGCTCGAGCTCGATCTCGAGCTCGGGTGGCTCTGGAGATGAATGGGGGTGCGGGAGGTTGATTAGGAGTGTGGGGGAGCGACAGGGAGTGAGAGAGGGGCTCGTGGTCGCCTTATATAGGCTGGCCGAGGTCCACCGTAGGCGTGGCCTACGGGTGCCCGTGAGATCGGCTTGGGTGGCCGTTAGAGAGGTAATGGAGGGCTCGGGGGTGTACGTGGGGGTGGTCTAGGGTGCTAGGGAGAGAGAGGAGGAGCGGGATGAGAAGCGGGCGGGCCATATGAGCGGCGCGAGCATTGGCCGAGTAGGGAGGCACTCTGGCGCGAGCTGCAGGAGAGAGAGGAGGGCGCGGGAGCAAGTGGGCGGCCTGCTGGCATGGAGCGAACGTCGAGGGCATCGACTGGCGCGCGGGGGAGGCTCGAGGGGGTCGGGGGACGCGGCATCAACGGTCGGGTGCCCTACCAGGCGCTCCAGAGCTTGACTTTGGACAGCATTCGCGGCTTTCCCACATCCGCGCGCGCCCACTTGTGTCTGTAGGCTGCAGGAGGTGTGGGAAAAAGTCCCGGGGAGCCTTGGATGCTCTGGAAAGCTGAGGGGAGAGATGGGGACTGAGAGAGAGGGAGGAATCCACTGTCCAGAGAAGAAAAATGGGGTTCCACCCTCCTTCATCATTGCTTCCTCGGGCAGAAAAACACCCAGGTGATAGAGGGGGACTAGGAGGGGTTGTGGTAGAAAGTAAAACTCATGGAGATTAGTGGAAGAGGACCAAACAGGGTTTTTCGTAAAGTGGCAGAAGGTGTTTGATGCTGGTTTGGGCAAGTAGATGATCTCCATTTGTCATGAGGCTCCACAGGGTGAAATGGCACATATAATTAGGGCCTTCCACAAATCTTGAACTCATTTGGGCAAAGTTGCCAATGCAACTTTTGTAAACCCTAGAAATTAGCAGAAATGAACTTGTGCAGATCCAGTTGAGTAAATCACTTCTCCTTGATGCACCACTTGGTGTGGTGGCCTCATTTGGTCATGTGATCATGCTCACAAAAGTTGGGATCAAGGAGAGAAAGTTGGCAGTACAAAGTTGTTCAAATTTGATTCTGATCAGAGGGGTTTTTGGGGCATTTTGGTGAACCAAAATGACCTTAATTGAGGTGAGGCTTTGCAAGGTGATCAAAATATGCATTTGTGACTTGCTGGATTTTCCTTGGATTTATTGGAAAATATTTCTTGTAGAAATATTTCAAATACTTGAAATGGACAGAAATGGTTTTGGAGGGTTTTGCCCAATATTTTGAACATGACCATGTGTTGAAACTCTTATATATGGAAAATATATGTCCACTGAGTTTCCCTGATTTTTCTAAAATATTTTTGAAGCTTTTAAGTAATTTTAACCTATTAAAGACCATTTCTGGCCTAAAGAAAAAGCCTTTAAATAAAATAGGAAAATTACCTTTAAAATTATATTTTTGTGGTTTATGGGAGTCCTACATCTAATAGGTTTCAAATATACTCTTTGAAATATTTTTCATACCCCAAATCAAGTACTTGTAGTGCAAACCTCAATTCAGGGGTTTTTGGAAAACTAATTTTTGAAAATACTATTTGGCCAAATTATTTTTGTAAGAAAATACTATATTGCACTATATACATGGCATGATCATTGTGCAGAAGTTTGGGGCAAGGAGATGAAGTATATAAGTTGGAGTTGTGTTGACTTTAAAGAGCACTTAAAATCACAGAGAGAAAAACCAACTCCAAATAAAAAGCCAAATGATGCAAAAGTTTTTGTTGGTCCAAATTTTCATGCTTTATTAATGCAAATGACATGTTACAAAAACAGGGTGTGACAGACCTACCCCCTTACAAGAATCTCGTCCCCGAGATTCCTAAACTAAGCTCTAAAAGAGATCGGGAAACTCGGATCTAAGATAGTCTTCACGTTCCCAGGTGGCTTCTGCTTCAGTGTGGTTGCTCCACTGGACCTTGAAGTACTTGATGGTGCGGCTTCGAGTGCGTTGCTCAGCCTCATCCAAAATGCAGATGGGCCTCTCACGATAAGTCAAATCAGGCTAAAGGTCAATGGCTTGGTGATCGGCGTCCTTGTAAAGCTCAGGCTTGTCTGGAACTTGGAGACACTTCCGGAGTTCTGACACGTGGAATACGTTGTGCACATCGGATAGTTCAAGTGGCAGTTCTAACTGGTAAGCAACTTCTCCTCGTTGGTCAGTAACCTTGAAGGGGCCGATGTATCTTGGTGCGAGCTTTCCTTTGACATGGAAGCGCTGAGTTCCCTTGAAAGGTGTGACCCGGAGATAGACACGATCTCCAACTCGGAAGGCCATGTCTCGACGACGTGAGTCAGCGTAGCTCTTTTGTCTGGACTTGGCAGTCTTCAAACGTTCTCTGACAAGTTGGACTTGCTCTTCTGCTTCACGGAGGATATCGGGTCCAAAGATTAGTCTTTCTCCAGTCTCGGACCAATTGAGAGGGGTGTGGCACTTTCGTCCATATAGAACCTCAAACGGCACCATCTGAAGACTAGACTATCAGCTGTTGTTGTAGGAAAACTCGGCAAAGGGTAGGCAATCTTCCCACTTAGCTCCATATGCTAGGACACAGGCTTGGAGCATGTCTTCGAGTATCTGATTCACTTGTTCTGTCTGACCTCCGGTCTGTGGATGGAAAGCAGTGCTGAAGGACAACTTGGTCCCCATGGCCTCTTGGAACTTCTTCCAGAACCTTGAGGTAAATTGGGTTCCTCTATCTGACACAATCTCCTTGGGAACACCATGACGGCTTACATTTGGTTGATGTAGAGACTGGCTAACTAGTTCCCCTTGTAGGTCGTCTTGACAGGAATGAAGTGGGATACCTTGGTCAGATGGTCAATAATGACCCATATGGAGTCATGTCCCTTGCTTGACCTGGGTAATCCAGTGATGAAGTCCATCCCGACTTTGTCCCACTTCCATTCAGGCACCTTGAGAGGTTGGAACAATCCAGCGGGTCGCTGATGTTCAGCTTTGACTCTCTGGCATACGTCACACTTAGCGACGAAAGTGGCTATCTCTCTCTTCATGCCATGCCACCAGAATCTCTCCTTCAGGTCTTGATACATCTTGGTTCCTCCGGGGTGGATGGAATACGGGGTTTCATGAGCTTCTTGCAAGATCAAATTCTTTAGCTCAACATTGTTGGGTACGCAAATGCGATTCCCAAACCACACAATCCCTTGCTCATCTTCTGAAAATCCTGGGGCCTTGCCTTGCTTCATCTTCTTCTTGATGCCTTCGATGCTTACGTGTCCTTTCTTTGTTTCCTTAATATCATCCATCAAGGTAGGCCTGACTTCGAGGTTGTCCAAGAATCCTGGTACAACCAGTTCCAACCCGAAGCTTTCTAGTTCTTCATACAAGGCGGGTAGCCTTTTCCTAATTATAGCATTCAAGGAACAAGCCTTTCTGCTTAAGGCATCTGCTACCACATTGGCCTCCCCAGGGTGGTATTAAACACTGCGGTCATAATCCTTAATCAACTCTAGCCATCTTCTCTACCTCATGTTCAATTCTTTCTGAGTGAAGATATACTTCAGACTCTTGTGGTCCGTGTATATATCTCACCGCTTCCCTAGGAGGTAATGCCGCAATGTCTTCAGGGCATGGACCACTGCTGCTAACTCAAGATCATGAGTAGCATAGTTCTCTTCATGAGGACGTAGGTGTCTGGATAGATATGCCACGACTCTGCCTTCTTGCATAAGAACACCTCCAAGCCCGGCTCTCGACGCATCACAATATTTCACAAATTCCTTGTGTATATCTGGGGTGGCCAGAACCGGGGCAGAGGTCAATCTCTTCCTCAGTTCCTGGAAGCTTTCTTCGCACTTTGGCGTCCATTTAAACTTTTTATCCTTCTTCAAGAGTTGGGTCATGGGTCGGGCAATGCTCGAGAATCCTTCAACGAACTTGTGGTAATATCCCGCGAGTCCGAGGAAGCTTCTGACTTCCTTCACATTGCTCAGGGTTTGCCATCCAGTCACGGCTTGGATCTTGGTGGGATCCACTGACAATCCTTCGGCAGACAATTTATGACCCAAGAATCCAACCTCGTGCAACCAAAATTCGCACTTGCTGAACTTGGCGTACAGTTAGTGCTCTCGAAGCTTGGCTAGGACCATCCTCAAGTGTAGCTCGTGCTCTTCTCTCGTCTTCGAGAAGACAAGAATGTCATCAATGAAGACGACAACAAACTTGTCCAAATATTCCATGAAGACCTTATTCATGAGATACATGAATGAAGCTGAGGCATTGGTCAATCCAAAGGACATGACCGTGCACTCATACATGCCATATCTGGTTACGAATGTTGTCTTCGGAATATCTTGGGGTCTGATTTTTAGTTGGTAGTATCCAGATTTGAGGTCGATCTTGGAGAACACCTTGGCCCCATTGAGTTGATCGAATAGATCTTCAATCTTGGGAAGTGGATACTTGTTCTTGATTGTAACTTCATTGAGGGAGCGATAGTCAATGCACAAGCGGATGGTATCGTCCTTCTTTGCCACAAACAGAACAGGTGATCCCCAAGGGGAGGCACTAGGGCGGATAAATCCCTTCCTCAATTGCTCTTCCAGTTGCTTCTTCAGCTCTGCCAACTCTTTCGATCCCATTCTATAAGGCTTCTTATAGATGGGTCCTCCTCTGGGCATGAGCTCGATGATGAACTCAATGTCTTGGTTAGGAGGCATTCCCAGTAGTTCATCAGGAAAGACATCGGGGTATTCGCATACTACCGGTACCTGCTCCAATCCAACTTCAATCAGACATTTGACTTGGGTGGCTTGAGCAGAAGAGGAGTTGGCAGCAAACTTAACTTCAACTTCTCGGCCATTGGTTACTATGACAGTTCGGTTGGCACAATCTAACAAGCCTTGGTGCTTGCTGAGCCAATCCATTCCCAAGATCACGTCCAAGCCTTGTGATCTTAGGATGATAAGGTCTGCTAGGAAATCTACCCCATTAATGACAACCCCGACTCCTTTACATCCTATCTTGGCTCTCATCTCTGCTCCGGGGGTTTGTACCACCATAGGGTTATTTAGGGGTGTAGGGGTCATGCCACTTTTCAATGCAAACCTTTGGGTGACAAATGAATGCATGGCTCCAGAATCAAACAAAACAGTTGCGGGTGCTGAGTTGACAAGGAACATACCCAGCATGACGTCTGGGTCTTCCTGGGCTTCTTCTGCAGTGACGTGGTTCACCCGACCCTTGCCATTGTTGGGCGGGTTGCGGGGAGCTTGGTTCCTTGGTGGCATTATATGGCTTTGCCTTGGGTTCTGCGCATTGGGGCGCGGGGCATCGGGCTTCTTGTTTGGGCAATACTTGGAGTAGTGTCCTGCCTGACCACATCCAATACAAGTGACTTGGTTTGGGTTGTTGATCTTGTTGCCTCCACTGTTATTGGGGTGGTTGAAAGCTTGCCTGGGGTTGGCACACTGCTGAGGCTGATAGTTGGTGCGAGGCGCACGGGCTCTTGGCTGCCGATAGGTTAGCTTGAACGGGGTTGGCTGCCACAGGCGAGGCTTCTGGTTGCTGGAGTTACCCTTGTTGATCATCTTGCGCTTACGAGTATCATCCAAAGCACGTCGCTTGTCCTCAAGCATGAGTGCCTTGTTCACCAGGTCAGGAAAGGTTGGGCAGTCACACACGACAAGCGAGTACTGCAGGGTCTGATTGAGGCCTTCCATGAAGCGCTCTCTTTTGGAATCATCAGTGGTGACATCTTCAGGCGCATACCTTGACAGAACACTGAACTTCTGCATGTACTCCTTGACAATGCTCCTCCCTTGTTTCAGGGCCCGGAACTCGCACTTCTTAATGGCCATCATCCCGGAAGGAATGTGGGCCCTGTGGAATTCCGCCTTGAAGTCATTCCAAGTGATGTTTTGCCCCGCATGCATGACCTTGAATCCATCCCACCAAGCCCTGGCAGTTCCCCCGAGATAGTGGGCAGCATATGCCACCCTATCACGGTCTTTAGTGCAGCCGACTAGTTCCAATAGGTCCTCAATGGTGCAGACCCAGTCGTCTGCATCAAGGGGTTCAGCAGTCTCGATGAAGGTGGGTGGTGCATGCTTCTTGAACTCTGCCAATGTGGAACGCCCATTGACGTTCCCCGCCGGTTGGCGGTTCACAGCTTGAGCAATCATCTGGAGGGCTGCAGTGTTGGCTTGGCGTTCCTCCCAGAAGGCTTGGAGAAGCTGAGCCATGTCCATGTTTGGAGGTGGTGGCGGTGGTGGAGTCTGTCCTCGGGCTTGATCCTGGTTGGCTCCGGCTTCAGCAGAACCTCCGGCTTCTTGCTTCTGGGTAGAGGTACCAGTATGTGTCACAACAGGCATCCTGTTGGAGCGGTCAAGGTCTCATGATTGGGAAAAAGGAGAGAAAACAATATAGATGGGATGCCTAGTAAGGGGTGGGTGTGATACAATTTTAAGTTAAGACAAGGCCGGAAGGGCCAAACTCATGCATTAAAACCAAATGAGTGATGTAGTTGTTCACAATTTCCCGAAAGGAAAAGTACAACTTCCATCAAAACAAGTCGAAAGTAAACACAACACAACATGGTTTCATTTGAACCATTACATGGACTCGATTTCGCATAAGGGGTACACGACCTATCCTACCTTAAGGGTCACGGACTGGCCTATCCTAGTCCTGAACGGTGTCTAGGTGGTGGAATGCTCGGTAAGGTATTCCGGCTCCTCTGGTTCTTCCTCCTCATCTTCATTTGTCTTAGTCTCTTCGTCACTTGAGGGAGTGGGGGAGTGGAGGAGCTGAACACGGCGCTGCTTCACCGGGGGCACCGTGAAGAGGTTGCGGTAGTCCTTCACCGTCATAGGGCATGGCTGAGATGACCCCTTGGCATTCGTGATCTGTGGGGGTCGCCCGCCTTGATAGGCTACAACAGGCTGTCCAGGGGGTCCACCATCCTTCTTGATCTTGTCTGCCTTCGTCTGAGCCAGGCGGAGGAGTTCCTTGATCTCATGGAGTTCCTTCCGAAGCTCCACCGACTCCGAGGCCAAGTGATGTGCCAGGCTGTCAGCACACAAGCTGAAATAGGTCTGGAAACCGAGGGAAAGTCCTTCATCCATGGGCGGAGCTGGTGCGCTGCTCTCGTCATCACCCTCCTTACGATAAGGCAGGTAACGAGTGGCCGGCTCACTTGCCATTTCTGGCAGAAGATCTCGAAGACGAGTCAGCGCCTTGAGTGCAGCAGTCTCAACAGCGAGGAACAGGGTCGCCATCTGGGGTCCTTCAAAGTACCAGCTTGTCGGGGAGTCATTCGCCCTCACGACTACCTCCACGTGATACTCCTTCTTGGTGCTATTGATCCGGTGCTCGTGGTAGGAGAAGGTGGGGGCTCGAGTGAACTGGCACTTCCTGAGGCTGTCCTCGAGAAGCACGGGAAATCCGGTGGTCAGGAAGTCCTCGGGTACGACGGCCATCTACAAAAGTGGAAGGGGAAGGGTCAATAGGGGAAAGGTGACCTATGTTTGGGATAATTTTATAAAACATAGGTATAAAGGTTATTTCGTAGATAGTCTCACTCTAACTAACGTCCATGCTAACTAAGCCTTCCTACAGTTAGGATGGCTCTGATACCAGCTCTGTGGGGACCCCGACTCATAAGTCATGATCACCGAATGCACATGTACAGTGATCCCAGAGATCAATGCTCACTGAACACACAGAAGCTGAATAATAAGAGTCTTACATCCATACATACCGTCTTACACAAATTATGACCATTATGGTCAAGTCTTACATAGATAAAGCCACAAGGGCTGAATACCAAATAAACTTAAGCAGCGGAAATCTTCGTTGATAAGTGGAACCCATGCCATCTGTCTTAACCCTACAGGCATTCTGACTGGGAAGCGTCCTAGTTCGCATGTTCGTCACCAAAGAACTCTTCCTCGAACTCCTGCTCTTTCATGCCTGGTCAATTAAATAACCAGTGGCAAGCTAATGAGTACTTTGAATGTACTTGCAAGCAACCCATGTTTTGGTTCAAGGTACAACAATGCATGATATAGGTACATTTTTGCGGAAAGCTAGTTTTGAGGGCAATGTCATACTCAACAACTTGTAAGGCATGCATCAGGAGAATACAAGTAACCATAAGAACAGGTTACAGATATCAACATAAATAGAGTGGGCATCAACCCAACTCAATCATGTCAAGTCCTTTGACTTGACCCAAGCAGTTCTTCCCACTTATCCAAACACATACACTGGTTTGTAAACATGTGGACGTAGCCCAAGAGCGGTTACCCAACTGTCCTTGACCGTGGACACGGCTATTCGAATAGTTATACACTCTGCAGAGGTTGCACCCGATCACTACCTTTCCCTAGATGACACTAACATGGAGTCCACTTGATTGGTAGTAACCCCCGTGCCCATCATTTCACATCTTAAAATTGTGGAGCCTCGCTCCCATATTCATCACATACCACAAGCACGGGGTACCAACGGTGTGTCCGGTGCCCTGTGAAAATAGTCATGGCCGCCCTACCTGGCACGACCCCGTCCCGAGAGAGCGCACCAACAACTCTCCCGTCACGAGTAATGCGGGCTCCAAGCTAGTATCGGCCTAGGTAACCAATAATGCTCTTTCCCATATAAGGGTAGAGTGGTTACGCATGTAAGGTTGGAATAACGGTCGCTACTTAAACCAATCCGTTTTTTAAAACGGCACTCACACTTGCCTCGGTACACCACTTCGTCATCAAGTGGTTACCCATCTCATTACCTCCCTCGGGCATAAGTGGCACCCGATGGGGTTTTCAAAAAGTCTTTTTTAAAAAAAAAATTGCCTCCATCACCATGCATAATCCCGTCCCTTTTTGCGCAGCAACTACTTTAGCATCCTATCTAGTCCCACCGGCATAACCCTCATAAGGAGGTAGGGTCATGCACCATGCAAGTACCAACGAGGAAGTAACAGAGGCAACCCATCAAGGTGGTTACCACCTCATCATGATTCCGTTACAACAACATATGGTGCTATGTGACATGCATATAAAAAAAGGTTTCATAGACATGGTCAAAGGGCTGCTTGCCTAGATTGGCTTGGTCTTCTAAGTCTTCAGGCCCTTCTCCTCCTTCTTCTCCAACTACTTCGTCAAACATGAGATCTAATCGTTGCAAGAAACAACGGAAAAATAAGACAATAATGAAAACAAAAAAGTCAAAGTGCTCAGAAAAATGTCAACTTATTTTTGTAAAATACTAGGAGGAAAACTATGAAGGGGAAAATTCTTAGTTTTGGATTTGGAGTCAGGGGGACAGAGTAATGGATTTTTAAATAGGGATTTTATTGTTCAAATTTGAATTTTAATTTGAACAGTGCAGAAAAGTGCAGTGGATGTGTGTGAAAGTTACATCAATAAATAGGTGGGATTATTCTAAGATTTTAGGAGTTCGATTTATTGCATTTGGATAAATATTTTATCCTGAGGAATTTTTGGAAAAGTGACAGAAAAGAAAAAGGAAAAATGGCACTGTGCCACTGGGCCAGGAAGGCCATAGTGCGGCAGGCCCAGGGGGGAAATCGGCCCGCGCGAGGCGGCCACGTCGAAGGCGTAAAGGCGAAGTACACCTTCAACCGACGGGTGAACCAGTGCGCGCGCGTGCGTTTTTAAACCTGACGGGTGGATCCCACCCGTCAGGGCATGAGGCTGACGGACAAGACCCACGGTCGTCGTCGTCTACCTCCGTCCAGAGGCGACGGCGAGCTCGCCGGTGGCGATATAGGGCACGGGAGGATGCGTGGGTGGTATCGTTGGACTCGAGGGGGTGTCGCCGTTCGGGTGGTGGTGGAGGTGGTCGCCGGAGCAACCTGGTTTGCCGGCGACAAGGTCACACGGTGCAGGTGCTTCGGGCATTGATGGTTCCGGCCGTTCCCGGCTGCAAAAAGAGTGGGGAAGAGAGGGGAAAGTGTCAGCGATGCCACGTGGTTCCAGATCGAGAGAGAACGGGGGCGGAGGAGGCCTGTACTACGCGAACGCCGATGAGCCGAGGCGATGGAGGTCGAGCTCGGGTGGCTCTGGAGATGAATGGGGGGTGCGGGAGGTTGATTAGGAGTGTGGGGGAGCGACAGGGAGTGAGTGAGGGGCTCGGGGTCGCCTTATATAGGCTGGCCGAGGTCCACCATAGGCGTGGCCTATGGGTGCCCGCGGGATTGGCTCGGGTGGCCATTAGAGAGGGAATGGAGGGCTCGGGGGTGTACGTGGGGGTGGTCTAGGGTGCTAGGGAGAGAGAGGAGGACCGGGACGAGCTACGGGCGGGCCATAGGAGCGGCACGAGCATTGGCCGAGCGGGGCGGCGCTCTGGCGCGAGCTGCAGGAGAGAGAGGAGGGCGCAGGAGCAAGTGGGCGGCCTGTTGGCATGGAGCGAACGTCGAGGGCGTCGACTGGCGCGCGGGGGAGGCTCGAGGTGGTCGGGGGACACGGAGTCAACGGTCGGGTGCCCTGCCAGGCGCTCCAGAGCGTGACTTTGGCCGGCATCTGCGGCTTTCCCGCGTCCATGCGCGCCCACTTGTGTCTGGAGGCTGCATGAGGTGTGGGAAAAAGTCCTCGGGAGCCTTGGATGCTCTAGAAAGCTGAGGGGAGAGAAGGGGACTGAGAGAGAGGGAGGAATCCACTATCCAGAGAAGAAAAATGGGGTTCCACCCCCCTTCATCATTGCTTCCTCGGGCTGAAAAGCACCCATGTGATAGAGGCGGACTAGGAGGGGTTGTGGTAGAAAGTAAAACTCATGGAGATTAGTGGAAGAGGACCAAACAGGGTTTTTGGTAAAGTGGCAGAAGGTGTTTGATGCTGGTTTGGGCAAGTAGATGATCTCCATTTGTCATGAGGCTCCAAAGGATGAAATGGCACATATAATTAGGGCCTTCCACAAATCTTGAGCTCATTTGGGTAAAGTTGCCAATGCAACTTTTGTAAACCCTAGAAATTAGCAAAAATGAACTTGTGTAGATCCAGCTGAGTAAATCACTTCTCCTTGATGCACCACTTGGTGTGGTGGCCTCATTTGGTCATGTGATCATGCTCACAAAAGTTGGGATCAAGGAGAGAAAGTTGGCAGTACAAAGTTGTTCAAATTTGATTCTGACCAGAGGGGGTTTTGGGGTATTTTGGTGAACCAAAATGACCTTAATTGAGGTGAGGCTTTGCAAGGTGATCAAAATATGCATTTCACTTGCTGGATTTTCCTTGGATTTATTGGAAAATATTTCTTGTAGAAATATTTCAAATACTTGAAATGGACAGAAATGGTTTTGGAGGGTTTTGCCCAATATTTTGAACATGACCATGTGTTGAAACCCTTATATATGGAAAATATATGTCCACTCAGTTTCCTGATTTTTCCAAAATATTTTTGAAGCTTTTAAGTAATTTTAACCTATTAAAGACCATTTCTGGCCTAAGGAAATAGCCTTCAAATAAAATAGGAAAATTACCTTTAAAATTATATTTTTGTGGTTTATGGGAGTCCTACATTAAATAGGTTTCAAATATACTCTTTGAAATATTTTTCATACCCCAAATCATGTACTTGTAGTGCAAACCTCAATTCAGGGGTTTTTGGAAAACTAATTTTTGAAAATACTATTTGGCCAAATTAGTTTTGTAAGAAAATACTATATTGCACTGTACACATGGCATGATCATTGGGCAGAAGTTTGGGGCATGGAGATGAAGTATATAAGTTTGGAGTTGTGTTGACTTTAAAGAGCACTTAAAAATCACAAAGAGAAAAACCAACTCCAAAATAAAAAGTCAAATGATGCAAAAGTTTTTGTTGGTCCAAATTTTATTAATGCAAATGGCATGTTACAAAAATAGGGTGTGACATTTCATTTCGAGATTTTAAATTACATTAATTTTTATGCGTGGAGAATTTGTTGGATTTTATATTGATATACATTTATTTTTAAAATCAGTTTGAATGTGAGTCGAAATTTTGGGATTAAAAACAGTTCGGACCGCACCGAAATATGCAAATTTTTGTATAATCTTTTAACCGTGGCCACAATATGGGCTGTAATGCTAACAAAAAGAATATGGGCTAAAAAAACCTGAAGAATTAGCAAATGGGCTGTAAATTATTAGAAATAATGGCAGATGGGCTGTATGCTGTTTTCCACAGATTTGAGGCTTTCCTAAAAAGGTTGACGGACAAGCAGTGACGTTGCATGTCCATCCAATGGCCGTCGTGCTTCTTCAACCTCTGCTCTTCCTGCTCCACCCGCTCGAACAAGCGCCAGTGGGACTGCCTACTCCCTCCTCCCCGCGGCCGGCTGTGCTGCCGCCCAAGCCTCACCTCCCCACCGTACTCCCATCGCTGGCCTAGCCATCCCTCTACTCAGCCACACCTGCTCTTATTCTCCGGCGACTGCAGACGAACCAGTAAACTCTCATACAGTCGTACTCCCCTCCACGTCGGAAACAACTGCCGAGTCTTCCCTGCCTCCATGTCGTTCCCTTCCTAGGCCTCATCGTCGTCCACCGCCCTGGTGCTCTCGGCGCGGCCTGGTCAACGTGGTCAACGACCGACATGCATCTGAAGTGGACTATATGTGGAGAGGCCGACAGCTGGGTCCACGGCCGCACGCAAGGAAATGCCTCCTTATTACACACAAAATAATGATTCCTCCACCTGACATCAGGGGCCCACCGAAAGGGCCTCTATATTTCACGAAAAAAACGTTGCCGCCGCTAACAGCTCAGACCCACCAGCTATAACTTCGCACGCAAGGAAGTTCCTCCTTATTACGCACAAAAAAATGAATACTCCCCCTGTTAGCTGGGACCCAGTATAGTGACAGGCTGACTTGTGGGCCTACTAAGTTGACGGGGACAGATGGCTTTGTCAACTTAGTCAATATGCACGATTCTAGCTCCAGTGACCGTATGATGTCCATCCAACGGCCGTAGTGCTTCTTCAATCTCTGGTCTTCTTGCTCCAGCCGCCCAAACCAGCGCCGGCCGTGCCTCGTGCTCCTGCCTCCCGTGGCCGGCTGCGATGCGGGGGAGGCCTCACCGCCCCCTAGTACTCCCACTGCTGGCGACGCCATCCCTCTACTCACCCACACCCCCTGTTATTCTACGGCAACGGCAGCCTCACACCACAGTCAACCAGTGAACCCTCGTACTCCTCTATGCGTGGGCATCCACTGCCGTGTCTTCCCAGGCTCCGCGTCGTCCCCTTCAGAGGCCTCACCGTCGTCCACCGCCCTGGTGCTCTCGGCGCGGCGTGGTCAACGTGGTCAAGGAACGACTCCCATCGGACGTGAACTGTACGTGGAGAGGCTGACAGCTGGGTCCATGGCCGCAGCAAGGAAGTGCCTCCTTATTACGCGCAAAATAATTATTCCTCCACCTGACAGCGGGGACCCACCGGACGGGCCACCATATTTCGTGAAAAAAACATTCCCCCCTAACTGCTGGGACCCACCAACTACATCTTCGCACGCAAGGAAGTGCATCTGAAAAAAAAACGATTCGCCCCCTAACTGCTGGGAACCACCAGCTACATCTTCGCACGCAAGGAATTGCCTGACAGTCGGGACCCACCTAGTCGAAGCGTACATAGCTTTGTCATTCTGGTCACGAATGGGTACGTACATATATACTGGTGGATGTAGAGGCGCGCACGTAGCATGTACGTGTACGTATGGCGGCCAGTGTGTAAGAAAGAAAATACGGGCCACGTATGTGTACATATGGGCGGGGTCTCGAACACCTACTCTCGCATACGTACGACCATGGCTCGTGTACATGGCTGGGTCGGAACGGAGAAACAACGTCATCGTCGTGTTCATGGGGAGCCAACCGGCTGGGTCGGAACGGAATGCGTCGTCGTGTTCATCGGGAGGGCTTGGACGAAACAGGCGATGGAAACGAGGCCTGGCGTACCGCAGAATGGAGGAAACAGCCTTGTGTTCTACCGGCCACGTTCGAAACAGGATCCTGTTCATCGGGAGGGGTCTGGCGTACCGCAAAATGGAGGAAACGGACCTCCTACGGTCGAAACGGGGGTCCTGTTGATCGGGAGGGGTGTGGGGTACCGCAAAACGGACGAAACAAACTTGTGTTGGAGCGCTACGGTCGAAACGGCGGTCCTGTTCATCGGGAGGTGTGTGGCGTACCACAAAACGGACGAAACGGACTTGTGTTGGAGCGCTACGGTCAAAACGGGTCCTATTCATCGGGAAGGGTGTGGCGTACGGCAAAACGGGACTCCACGGGATACTGTTCATCTCCACTGTTGACCTCCTCCAGCCTCCACGGGCTCCTGTTCATCCAGCCTCCACCGCGCGCTACTCCACCAGCTACTAATCAACCACCCCTCCACGGGCACCCCTCCACTGTCTACTATTCATCTAGCCCTCCACGGGGTCATCCTGTTCATCTAGCCCTCCACACCACGGCGTCCTGTTCATCTAGAGGCAACACCATCGCTCACTGTTCATCCACCCCCCCCCCCGCAATGCTCACTGTTCATCTAGAGGCAGCATCAATCGACTTTAGTTAGTAGCAGTAGCGCGAAGGAATCGCTCGATCGCTCGGGTTCAGTAACGCGTAGCCTCCAGTCCAATCGCTCGGGTTCAGTTAGGCGACGCCTCGCTCGGGTTTAGTTAGAGCCCAACGCCTCGCACACACACACGTACGTGTACGAGAGAAACGCACATCGCTCGGCGCCCGACCACTCACCGTAACCGAGAACTCCCCGAAATTTTCCTTGCCCTCGCTTCTACCTCGGTTTTTTCCATCATGGACGGCCCAAAGAATGTCATGCAGCTGCGTCTCCGGCCCGCCCAGGACGAAAAGCCCATTTTCTATCATGATTTTTTGTCATAGAAGTAGGAACCCACCACATCTATGATGATACCGGATTTTGTCACAATTATCGTCATAGAAGTGCCATAAGTACAACAGAATTTTTTTTTGTTCGGCCCAAAATGTCACGGATGTGTCTTTTTTGTAGTGATCGTTCAGGTTTCCAAACCTGGTCTGGTGGCCGGGGGCATGACTGTCGACCTGCTCGAGGCGACCGATCGAGTTGGAGCGAAGCACAAAGCCACCAAACACAAAGACATGTCCAGGGAGAAAGGTTTCCCTGGACGCAACATCATTGTTGATGAAGAGCTGAGCCATCGACACTTCTGTCGACGATACAACGGAGCTCTCAATGAAAGCACCAATGTCGGTGTCAAATCCGGCGGATCTCGGGTAGGGGGGCCCAACTTGTATGTCTGAGGACCAATGGTAACTATGGACAAAGTACACACTGTTTACCCAGGGTTGGGCCCTCTCAATGGAGGTAAAACCCTACTCCTGCTTGATTATATTCGAAGGGTATAGAGGTTACAAGAGTTGATCTACCTTGAGATCTAGTTGGCTAACCCTAGATTAGCAAGCCTGACAATATTGTGATCCTGCCTCTGATCTACCCTCCGGTTCATATAGACACCGGAGGGGCTTAGGGTTGTACAAAGTCGGTTTTACAGAAAGGAATAACACATCCGGACACCTATACTTGCCATCCACGCATACGGGAGTCCCTACCGGACACGAGAGGTGATCTTCTATCTTGTATCTCGATGGCCCATCAGTCTGGCCCATATCCAATAGACCAGACGCCCAAGGAGCCCATAGTCCAGGACTCCCACAAGCACCTTGTTCGTCGGTTGGAGCCCTTATTTTTCCACAAGAAAGATATTTTTTGGATAAAAATCCCCTCAAAATTTCTGCCCAATCGGAGCTATGAATCTCCTGGAATATAAGAAACGGTGAAGGGCTCCAAAAACAGCCACAAGAAAGAGATGACAACAAAGAGATCCAATCTAGGGGAGAGATCCCTCTCCTCCTGGAGTGCCAAGGAAGAACAAGAAGGAGGGTCGCCTACCCCGCTCCTCCGATGACGTCAGAACACCGCTGGGGACATCTCCTCCAACACAATCACCACCAACTTCTCCTCCGTTCTCATGGTGATGTGTGAGTAGTTCACCATCGGGGGCGAGGGTATGTACTCGTAGCTATGTGTTTGATCTCTCTCCCATATTCTTGATTTGGCATGATCTTGATGTACCACGAGCTTTGTTAATATATTTGGATCTTATGGTGTTCTTCCCTCTCTACCTTCTTGTGATGAATTGAGTCTTGCTCTTTGAGGTTTCGTTATGTTGGATTGAATACTGGATTTGAGAACACTTGATGTATGTCTTGCATATGGATACCTGTGGTGACAATGGGGTATTATATTGATTCACTTGATGCATGTTTTGGCACTCAACTCGTGGATTCCCGAGGTGACATTGTGGTAATCTATGCATAGGGATTGATGCATGTTTTCGTCCTACATTCTCTGATAGAAACTTTGGAGTGATTCTTTGTTCCATGTTGAGGGATTGTTATATGACCCAATTATGTTTTCATTGTTGAGAGATCTTGCACTAGTGAAAGTATGAACCGTAGGCCCTGTTTTCAAGCATTGCAATACCGTTTTTGCTCGCGTTTGTTACTTGCTACCTTGCTGTTTTTATATTTTCAGTTTACAAAAACCTATACCTACTATCCATATTACACTTGTATCTCATCTCTTTGCTGAACTAGTGCACCTATACAATTTACCATTGTCACTACAGGAATCAGGCACTTTGCCGTCCGCCATGGCGGACGGCAAAGGCATGCCTGGAGGATGGCAAAGGCCTTTGCTATCCATCAGCAGACGGCAATAGGTCCAGCCGAACAGGCTACGACAAAGGGCTCGTTGGCGTCTGCTGGAGGATGGCAAAGATGATATGGTCTTTGCCATCCGCCAGCCCACGGCAAAGGACTTGGATGGCATACATGCCAGCTTATAGCCGTTAGGGGGTTAACGGTGTGTTTTGCCGTCAGCTAGTGGACGACAAAGTAACCAAATAGGCCAGCCCCCAGGTTACACAGGTAGCTGCCACATGGCTGCTCTGCCGTCTGCTGGCTGAAGGCAAACCGCTTTGTCATCCGCTGCCGGACGGCAAAGAGCCTGTATAGCCCCTGTTTTTTCGGTTTTTTCTTAGATTCATTCAATTTCAACAAACAAGTTTGAACACACAAATTTCACAGCAGAGATATCCAACACAAAAGTTTCATCATATATACATACATAACCAACACATAGTTCCATCCATACATATTACAATAGTTTCACTTTGTTCATCTAACACCTATCCATCCATATAACAAGTTCCACATTGTTCGTCGATACAAAATAAAAGCAGAAAGGGAAAAGAAGCACTAAATCCATGCAAGCTTCCGTGAAGTAAATGAAATCTATAAAATGTGAAACAAGAAAGTTAGAATAAGAATACTAGAAGAAGAATAAGAAGACTAGAAGAAGAAGTAAGCATACTTAGGTAAAATGGAGCTAACTTAGCTAATTATGCCATTTTTGAGTGAACTAAGCATATTATGCCATTTTTGATATAAAGCAGCTAAGTATAGGTCTTTATTGATCTAACCTAGGTAACTAAGCATATTAGAGCTAACTTAGGTCATTTTGGAGAAGAATAAGAAGAAGAAGACTATAAGACGAAGACTAGAAGAAGGTTTTTACCCTTTTCCTTCTCATTCTTCTTCTTTTATTCTTTCTTTTTCTTCTTTTTCTTCTTCTATTCTTTATTTTTCTCCTCTCCTTGTTTTTCTTCTTCTTATTCCTTATTTGTGTCATTTTAGAGCTTACATAGGTAATTATGCCATTTTTAGCTAACTAAGCTTATTATGTTAGCTAGCATGAAAATAAGGTAAGTATAGGTCATTTTTGTGCTAACATAAGTAGTTATGCCATTTTTAGCTAACATACGTAAAATGGATCATTTTGGAGCTAATCTAGCTAAAATGGATCATATTGGAGCTAACCTATGTTAAATGTGTCATTTTGGAGCTAACTTAACTAATTATGCCATTTTTTAGTTAACTAAGCATAAATATGCCATTTTTACACAACCAAATGTATGTCATTATTGAGAAAACCTAGGTAACTAAGTATATTAGAGATAACTTAGCATATTAGATCTAACTTAGGTCATTTTGGAGGAAACAAAGCTAACTGTAGATCATTTTGGAGATCTGACATACCTAACATAGTTCACTCCTCCTTCTACTTCAACTTGTTCATCCTGATGCGCCAAGAGCGGCGAGGCAGTGAAGCAAGTGTGATGTAGTCTTTTACCTCAATTGGCATGGTCATTTCGCCCGGCCGTGGATTAGCCGGCACCACCACCATTGCGAGGTCATTGTCAGGCACCACCACCACCGCGAGGCCATCTTTAGGCAGCACCACCGCTTGGTCTTCCTCAGCCACCACCATCTCTTTCCCATCATGAGCCACCGCCATCTCTTGCTCATCATGAGCCACCACCATCTCTTGCCCATCGTTAGCCACCCCCATACCTTGGCCACCGCCAGCCACCACCATCGCGAGGTCATCATCAGACAGATTAGGTTGCACCTCCTCATCCCACTCTGCTCCTCTTCTCCCCCACTCCATTCTGGATCACCCTCGCTGCTGCTTTTGCTATATCCAGAGTCGGTGTTGCTTTGGCTGTAGCCAAAGTCACTGCTGATACAACCATTGCCTAACCAAATGCAACAATGACCATTCATAATCAATGTGAGACAAAAGCCAAATGTAGAGGAAGAAGAGGTAGAACATACTGGCATCATCTTCATCCTAGTAGCGCATGCGGAACATAGTCGTCTTGAACACCTTCATGGTGAGCATGGCGTCGCCGTCGTACTTGAAGATAAGGAAATACCCGTGTCGCAGGTTGTAGGCACGGTAGAACTGCTCCCAGCCACGACATAGGTACATGTGGTCGTACCTGATCACCAGCTGCATGTCCCAATGCCTGCAAAGCCCGTTATCAGCCTGTCGCGGCTCACATTCTTTGGTCGGTGGCCTTCCACCATCTTCATGAAAGTGTCAGGCAACCTCTGCAGCATGGGACAAGGAGTGATGTAGCAGGTAGCAGAGTTATCATAAAGAGATGGGTGAAGGGTAGATCTCTACTTTTACATACCTGCCTCCTAGATGAATTCTCAAGTGTGATACTGAAGAACTCAAAAGCATCCAACACATACTCCGGTGTGGCAGATCACAGCCTGCAGTGGCGGCCTCCCCCAATCTCTGATAAGCAGCAGTAGAGACCAATTAGTAAGGCTCATGTTTCAAATTGATCATAGGTACATTAGCAATAATATTGTGTTCATCACTAAAATATCAATAGAGGATAAATGCACTTTCATCAACTAGGTCGCGACTATTTATGAGTCGACCGAGCTCAATATCCGCCGTCATTTACCACCAATAGATATGAGCTATGTGTTCTTAGTTTTATCATGATTTTTTGTTTAGTTCTGGAGTACTTCAAATGTAGGACATATATATTAAGTTCCAGTGAGAGAAGACTGAAAGTGCAACTATCCCTGGATGGTTTTGGTAATTCCTAACAACATATAGCTCATTGAGCTAATGCTATTCCAAGATAAATATTTCAGGAAAGCTCAATGATTGGCATGGCATGGATGAGAAAAGTGCACCCCTCAAAATGCTAAGGACAAAAGGATTGGCTCAAGCTCAAAGCTCAAGACTCTACATTTTCTATTTTAGTGATCCAAGATCACATTGAGTCTATAGGAAAAGCCAATACTATCAAGGAGGGATGAGGTGTTGCTTAATGAGGTTCTTGCTCAAAATGCTTAGTGATATGCTCCAAAGCCCTCAACTACTTTCTCACATCCACCTATGGCCTAAACCTAAAGTCAAACTCGGCGCCACTGATTCTTTCAATCCGGCGCCACCGAGTCCAGATGTCATAGTCACTGTCACAAACCCTAGGCAAATCGGTCTCACCGATAGAGATCTCGGTCTCACCAAGATGGGATTTTAATCTCTTTGTTTCCCTACGTAACGTTTCGGTCTCACCGAGATGAGCAATCGGTCCCACCGAGATTGCAATGTAAACTCTCGGTTTCCTTTTCGTAACGTTTCGGTCCCACCGAGATGAGCGAATCGGTCACACCGAGTTTGCCTGACCAACTCTCTAGTTAGCTTATTACCAAACTCGGTCTCACTGAGTTTGTGTAATCGGTCTCACCGAGATTACGTTATGCCCTAACGCTAACCATATCTGTCCTACCGAGTTGCATGTTGGTCCCACCGAAAATCCTAACGGTCACTAGATTTGCTAAATCGGTCCGACCGAGTTTCTCAATTCAGTCCCACCCTGATTGGTAAGTTGTGTGTAATGGTTATATTTTGTGTGGAGGCTATATATACCCCTCCACCCCCTCTTCATTCGTGGAGAGAGCCATCAGAACATGCCTACACTTCCAACTTACATTTTCTGAGAGAGAACCACCTACACTTGTGTTGAGGTCAAGATATTCCATTCCTACCATATGAATCTTGATCTCTAGCCTTCCCCAAGTTGCTTTCCACTCAAATCTTCTTTCCACCAAATCCAAATCTTGTGAGAGGGAGTTGAGTGTTGGGGAGACTATCATTTGAGGCACAAGAGCAAGGAGTTCATCATCAACACACCATTTGTTACTTCTTGGAGAGTGGTGTCTCCTAGATTGGCCAGGTGTCACTTGGGAGCCGCCGACAAGATTGTGGAGTTGAACCAAGGAGTTTGTACAGGCAAGGAGATTGCCTACTTCGTGAAGATCTACCAGTAGTAAGGCAAGTCCTTCATGGGCGACGACCATGTTGGGATAGACAAGGTTGCTTCTTTGTGGACCCTTCGTGGGTGGAGCCCTCCGTGGACTCACGCAGCCGTTACCCTTCGTGGGTTGAAGTCTCCATCAACGTGGATGTACGATAGCACCACCTATCGGATCACGGCTCAAAAATCTCTGTGTCTCCAATTGCGTTTGCCTCCTCAAACTCCTCCCCTTTACCTTCGTATGCAATTGTGTTAAATTCCGCTGCTATACTCTAGAATTGCATGTGTAGGTTGATTGCTTGACTTGTGCTAAGTTGATAAAATCTTCCAAGAATTAAAATTGGGAAAAGGCAAAGTTTTTATTTGGTCAAGTAGTCTAATCACCCCCCTCTAGACATACTTTCGATCCTACAAGTGGTATCAGAGCTTTGGTCTCCATTTGCTTTGATTTCCATAGCTTTTGGTAGTCATAGCCTTGGTTTCACAACCTAGGAGAGTATGGCGTCTAGCAAGGGAAATTATCACCGTAGAGGTCCTTACTTTGATGGTACTAATTTTGCTAGTTGGAAGCATAAGATGAAAATGCATATTCTTAGGCATAACCCTGCCGTATGGGCTATTGTGTGTATTGGCTTGCAAGGTGAATTCTTTGATGGGAGAGAACCGAATCGTAAAGATAGCGCGGAAGAATTGAAGATGCTGCAATACAACACTCAAGCTTGTGATATCCTCTTCAACGGATTGTGCCCCGAAGAATTCAACAAAATCAGCCGTCTTGAGAATGCAAAGAAAATTTGGGACACTTTTATTGACATGCACGAAGGTACCAACTCCGTCAAGGAATCCAAATTGGATGTGCTTCAAAGTCAACTTGACATGTTCAAGATGAAGGATGGTGAAGGCGTCGCTGAAATGTACTCTAGGCTTGCTCTCATCACAAATGAGATTGTCGGTTTAGGAAGTGAAGAGATGACCGACAAATTCATCATCAAGAAGATCCTAAGAGCCTTGGATGGAAACACTACTAGGGAAAAGCCTAGCACCAGCGCGGGTTTTGGCCCCCTCAGTAGCGCGGGTACTGGCGCTACTAATAAGGCGCTACAGCTAACGTATAGCAGTAGCGCCTGTTGACCCACGCTACTGCTACTAATGAATAGCTGTAGCACTCTTTGGAAAAAGGCGCTACTGATATTATCTGCAGCGCTTTTCAGCAGGAAGTGCTACTGGTAAGTCGGCGCTACTGCTAAATTTCCCCCCTCACTACTACTAGTTTTATTAGTTTTTTTCCTGCATATTTGTTTTTTATTTGTTTTGTATTTGAGTAGGCTTTATACAATAATCTTTAGCATATCATCCACATACAAATGTAATCATAGCATATACATACAATTAGTCTCATCAAATCATGTCATCATCATAATCATCATCCAACACAAAGTGGTCTCTCATCATCAATCTCGAAAATAGCGATACAAGTCTCGATTACTTGCAAATACATCGTCATCCATCTAAACAATGATATACGCGAGAATAGCTATCACTTTGAGTACATGAGTTCGTATCCCTCTCTCGCATTAGCGTGAACCTAAACTAAGTACTGCGTGTCGCTCGGAAACCGAAAACTGGTACACCTGGGCCTGACACTCCGGCCACTTGTCGTATATATACTCCTGGTGTAGCACTTTTTTGCCATCTATGATCTATGCACCTGCATCATCACATGAGTCGATGATATGCAACATATATAGTTGAGCAACAGAAAGAGACAGACTTGGCAAAAATAGAAACAACATATCATAAGCATAAATAACAAAGTTCATCGTACCCAAAATGACCTAACTAGAGTGATTTTTGCTAGTCGAGGAGGAGGATGATTTAATTACATCACAAATAAAGTTTCACCGTGCATAACTCAAAGTTTTGTCATAAAAGAAAGTATGGACTAAACGAACACATTGTCATATATCGACAATCACTCCATCATGTCATGCCATCCATCCATGTCAGGGAGATAGTCATCGAGCTTAGTGAAAGGCTTCATGTCGAGACGCTGAGAGGCTATCCATGTTCGGACGTCTTCCCGCGACATTTGTCCTTCTGCATGGAATATCCCTGTTTTTCCGACGACCTCATTCATGATGATTTGGGCAAGTTCCCGCTGGATGTTATAGAACTCAGCTCGAAGTCGATGATCCTCGATATCTCCTATGTCCTTTGCCCATTGCAGAATATGGGCATCGCCAGATCTAGGTGCCATGTGAAGGTTCTGGTGATCCCGTCTGTACTCCAACATGTGGTGTAGGACATAGAATCCATCATTAAGAGAATCGTTCGGTTGCTGGATGCAGCAGAAGTCGGTCTTATGGCTGAAGGCGGCCCTGCCGCCCCTTCTCTTCATGTCCCTAACCTCTCCACCCCTTGCTTGGTAGTAAAACATAGCACTGTCGAGAACATCTTTGATGTGGGTGTAATCCTTTTTGTGAATGTTCTTCGACGAGTCCAAGTAAAGAGCGTGGGAGAATCGGGAGTAGAGGATGATGAGGACGGTGCGCCCGCCGCTGTGCAAAATAAGTACACCTCAAATTAATTAGCCTCCACCGTGCAAATGAATTATTGAAATCAAAGGAAGGATAGCGGCGCGGATGACTTACACGGGATGATAAGGCACGAGAATCGCCTCCTTGTCCTTATTGGCGAGCATGAAACTGACGATGTAATCCCTCGCGTATTCACGATGCTGTGCACAGACTCCCAAGAAGCCCTCGTGCATGTAGTACGGGTCAGCGACACAGATAAAACGTATCTGCTCAACCCCAACGATGTAGTTCATGTGCAAGGCATAAAGGCGGACAAACGTAAAATCCAGCTTCTTCACGTGAAACATGTCGAATATGTAATCGAATCGGAGGAAGAACTTATCCGCGAGGAAGCCGTCGACGTACGACATTTGCCGCAGAACGTTAACCACGTAGAGTGGGTATCCTGGATCTTTCGAGGCGATGAGGCCTTTCTCTACTTGCGGCACATCGTCATGAAGTCTCCTTAGATCGCCGAATCTGGCCCGTAGCGCTATTTCAGGTAGGATTAGTCGACCGGGGATATGCCATTTATCAGCATCGGGGATATCTACACGGTCCTGAAGCCGAGGCTGCTGAGGCGGCTGGATCATAGAATCAGCTTTTTTGCCTTTCCTCACTCTCTTCCTAGGCTTCTTTACCACCGGATGGTCGTCAATAATACGTTGAGACGGTAATCCAGGCACCGACTCATGATGCTCAAACCCTGAGGAGGCGCCAGTATAAACATACTGTTCAGCGCCATCGTCATCCTCATCCTCATCCATGGAGATGTCATCAGCGACTAATGGAGCCACCTGCTTACCCCGTCCGCTATCACCCAACCCGACACCCGACGCTAATTGGGTAGGTGGGGTGTTGATGTTCATACCTTGTTGAGGCTGCGTGCTCGTGGGTGTGCTCCCGGCCGCCTCCAGACGAAGCAGACTCTTTGGCTACAATAGGACCCACCCATTGCAACAATCACCAAGCCGCCGCGGGGTCTCGTCGTCATCCCCCACTAGTATTAGAGGAGGCAAATTCCCGTGGCCCGGTTTGACACTGGCCACGGAAACCTTGAAGACGTTTGGGGGGATCGACCGGCTGTGGAACAATGATTCCTTTGGCTCCATTATCGTCCCCTTCCCCACATCCACCTTCTGTTCACTGATGGTGTACAATATGGTGCACGGGGTTTCGTCGGCCTACAAAGAAAAGTCTGCGACGTGAGACATCCGAAAGGCAACGAAAACGGGAGATTATACATTTATATTGAAGGGGGCTGGTGTGGTAGATACTGTGAGGGCGTCGAGCTCAGCCAAAGAGGAGGCACCACCGAGCACGTCCGGTGCGAGCCGGTGCGGGAGTAGGTGCAGGAGCCGGTGCGGGAGCAGGTGCGGCCAAGAAGTCAGCAAGGGGAAAGTCCTTTGCATTTTTTTTCTGGATTTTGCCTTGTCCAAGTATAAACGCCCGTCACCAAGGAAGTAGATATATCTGCAATTGCCTGTTTTGCGGCAGCTACCGCTGTTGCGACTGTCTGAGATGATTTCTTCTCAACCACAATCTCAAGCTTCTGGTCGATGCTTTCTTCAGTTAACCTCCGTCTTTCCTTTTTCTCCTCCGTGGTCTCACGGTAGTACTTCGTCCACACGGCGCCGTCTCCGACACCGTGCACGCGTTCATACGACGGTCGAGTATCCACCGGTTGTTGTTTCAATATGTTCAACGCCCAGTTGAATGGAGTGTCCCACTTGGGCCTCGCCAATGCCTCAGACGATGAGTCGCTTTCGGCCGCAATCTGGTGCTGCTCTCTCTGCAAAAGGCACAAGGATCGTTTACAAATATTACTAATGTGTGTAGTCGAATTGATCAGAAACTAAAATTACCAGCAGTCTCATGAACTCCGTAATGACCGGTGTTGTCTCGTAAACCTTCTTCACTGGGTCCCAACGGTGCCGGGACCTCAGGACATCACGCTCCTGCGGGACGGTGAAATCCGCCAAGGGGTCTAGGATGCCCAGACTCGCGGCTTCCGCGTCCTCCTTGGCCCATTTGGACCTCTTTCTGCCATAACCACGGCTTCCGAGGTGGTGGGTCCCAATGTTCCTCTTTTGAAGCCCCTTCATGTACTTAGACTTTTCTTTGGCAGCTTCGGCCTTGCAAGCCTCCTTGAATATTTGAAACTGCTCTTCCGTGATTGTCGGACTATCCTTTACAATCTCGGAGTAGGGTTCCCTGTCGTTGATCTTTGCTTTCACTCGATTTTTCCAGGCAGCCAACGCGTTGCTAAACTTGGTCATGGCGTGTTTGTTTATCTTCTTCATTGTTGGGTCCTTGTCTGTATCTTCATAATCCTTCTCATTCTGGCCCGGGAACAAGAATATCTGGTGAAACTTCTTTAGGAGGGAGCTCCTCATATTTTCTATCTTCTTTAGATTCTCATCATTGATGGTGGCGGTTGTCCGTATGATGCAACCTATTTGATTGCCGTAGCACGCGCGCGCTTCCTCGGGCGCCTTTGGCTCAAAATTGCCGTCGTCCACCTCCGTGACCACCAGTCTAGTAGTCCTGAGTTTGTTAGGAACCCATTGCCTCTTTGCTTTTGGTTCTACACCGGCTCCGCTCCCCGAGGCAGCACCGGTCTCAGCGCCGGTCTCGATGCCGGTCTGAATCTCAGCGCCGGTCTCAGTCTCAGCACCGGTCTGCGTGTCGGTCTCAGCACCGGTCTGCGTGTCGGTCTCAGTCCCCGATGCCACCGGTGGGCCCAGCAACAACATCTGTTGATCATCGGTAAGGCTAAAAAATTCGTCTACCACCTGGTAGACGTCGTCGCAATCACCAGAACCCTGTCCTTCATCGTTGCTAGCCATGTTTCCTATGATTAAATCTAGTCAATTAATTCTAGACCTAATAAAATGAATAATGACATAAAAAAGGACTATTGTTTTGCAGGAATGTTGACTCCTTCCTGGTGCGGCAAATCCCGGGCACTCGATATGTCCTAGTTTGTAGCACAAGTCATGCCGAAATTCACGGGAAATTTCGGCATGACCTTTGCTAAAAAGTGGACAAATCGAGAACCTGAAATTTGCCGGAACAGAAATGGATCAACATTCCGGCAACACATAGGCCACTCAGCATCATTCCCTGGAAACAACAAAGCCACTTGGGCATAATCGAACAACTTCAATGAAAAGATATAACATGACCACTTCAATGAAAAATAAAATTTGCCTAAATTCTTTTCGTTGAAAAATAGTGGTCTTTTCAAAAATCAAAAACCTTTGCCAATCTACTTAACCTAGCTTGTTAATCCAACGAACCTAATTAACCTACCTATTTAACCTAGTTAGTTAATGTAGTTTACCTAGATAATTAACCCTAATTAAACTAGTTAACGCAGCTAGTTCTCTGTCAAAGCCTAAAATAATTTTTTGCACTAATTAACCTGGTTAATTAACCTAATTAAACTAGTTAACCTGACTAGTTCTCTGTCAAAGCCCTAACTAAGTTTTTGCACTAACCTAGATAATTAACCTAATTAAACTAGTTAACCTAACTACTTCTCTGTCAAAGCCCTAACTAAATTTTTGCCCTAACCTAGATAATTAACCTAATTAAACTGGCTAACCTATATGCATGAGAGAGAGAGGAGGGGTGGGGGCTTACAGATGATGGCTCCGGTGGTGGCGACGGAGGCAGTGGTGGTGAGGGAGGTAGGGGCGTCTCCGGTGACGGCGAGGGAGGCAGGGGCGTCTCCGATGACGGCGAGGAAGGTGGCGTCGACGGCGGCTCCGGTGGCGTTGATGACGCCGCGCGGCTCCGTGGCGTTGGGGGCGGCTCCGGTGTCGTCGACGGCGCACGGCTCTGGCGGCGTCGACGTCGGCGGCGAAGTGGGGCGACGGTGAATCGGGGAGACAGCGGCGCGCGGGGTGGGTTGAGGGATTTGGGGGAGAATTGGCCGGGGGGAAACAGTTTTTTGGTTAAGTCAAACTTAGCGGTAGCGCGTTTGGGAAAACGCGCTATCGCTAAGATAGCTATAGCGGTTTCTGCAAAACGCGCTGCTGCTATAGCTATGTAAATTTCTTCCTTTTTTAATTTCCTTTTCTGTTTCTATAGCGGGGGTCTAGGACACGCGCTGCAGCTACGTTAGCTATAACGCCTCTTACAAACACACGCTGCTACTATGCCTTCCTACAATTTTTCGCTTTTTCGTTTATTTTGCTTTACATTTTATTTTTTCCTTTCTGCTTTTTCTATTTCTTTCATTTTCATTTACTTTTCTATTTGTTTTTCATTTTATTTTATTTCCATTAGTAGTAGCGCTCTTCCCTGGAAACGCGCTGCTAATTATGCCCTAGCGGTAGCGCGTTTCATCTAAGCCCGCTACTGCTATGCGTAGCCTATCATTCTGCCAATGGGAATATTAGTAGTAGCGCTTTCGCGACTACCAGCGCTACTGCTAAGTATGTATCTGTAGCGCGGTTTCTCTTAAATCGCTACTGCTATATAACACTAGCGCGCTTTTTTGACCCGCGCTGTTGCTAAATTTCTGTGTATAAGGTTTTCCCTAGTAGTGAAAATATGATACCGTGTGCACATTGATCCAAATGATGCCCAATTACAGGAATCTCAGGCCAACGGAGGTCATTGGAAGAATTTTTGCTCATGAGATGTCACTCAAGGATAAGGAAGAGCTCCACAACAAGTCAAGTGGTGATTACAAAGACTCATGTGAAGCTCCCACATCATCAAGTGAGAAACAAACCTTCAATGAAGAATTGAGCCTAATGATGAAGAACTTCAACCAGTTCTACAAGAGTAGAAGCAAGGAAAGAAGTTCCAAGTCAAGGTCCTACAATGACAAAAGATCTTTGAGTCGAGAGCATAATTGCTACAATTGTGGAAGACCCGGACACTACTCCAATGAGTGTACGGATCCCTACAAAAGAAGAGAAGAATCACCTAAAAGAAGAAGTAGAAGAGAAGAATCACCACCAAGAGAGAGAAGGAGTAGAGATGATCGTTATGAACGAAGAACATCCCAGAGAAGCAAGGATTCGTAAAGGAAGGACAAATCATCAAAGAGCTACACAAAACAAAGACATCAAGCTCATGTTGGTGAATGGGCATCCGGCTCCGACTCCGAACATCACTCTGAGAGAAGCTATCACTCCGACTCAGAACATACTCAAGATGAAGGTGTTGCCGGTCTAGCACTTGCGTCAACCAACTCCTACGACATATTTGATTCACCAAATGAAGGACTTGGAAGATGCTTCATGGCTAAATGCCCAAAGGTATTACACCCCGAGTATGTTGATTTCAATAGTGATGAAGATGACTTGCTAGGTGATGATGATTTACTTGTTGACAACTCTAGTGATGAATACTATGATGAAACGTCAAATAATCATGCTAATCAAAATGAAACGAATGACAATGATAAGGAGAAGATTGAGCTTCTAACTAAAGAGCTAAACACTCTTAAGTTAGCTCATGAAACTATCTTAGGAGATCATCAAGAACTTTTAAGGACTCATGAGAAATTACGTTTTGAAAAGCTCAACCTTGAGCAAGAACATGAGTTTTTAAAGGCTATCAATGATGGTCTTCGCAAGAAAAGTTCTTCTTTTTGCCAAGCGTTTACTCTTATCTACTTACATGCCTCAAGTCAAGTCTAGTAACAAGAACAAGAAAGATTCTTCCTCTAGTAGTAACAACAATCTTCATGCTAAATCCAATGTTGTTGCTTCTAGTAGTTCTCTTGATTCCACTAACGATTCTCTTAGCCAAGTTACACTTGAGCAAGAAAACAACTTATTGAAGGGAATTATAGAGAAAGGTGTTTACAAGAGCCTTGCCGGAAGTAAGCAATTCAAGGAAATTGTACGCAAGCAAGGAAGGCACCGTAAGAACCAAGGTCTTGGTTTTGAATGAAAGTTCAATTCCAATGGAGTTGAGTGGGAAGAAGATCAATACCCCAAGACGAAGTTTGTTCCTCAACAAGATAAGTATGATCCTAATTCTTTCAAAGGGACACAAGCTCGAGATGATCTTTCACCATAAGACCACAAGCAGAAAGGCAAGGACAAGCTTCAAGAGGAGATTGATGCATTTGAAGAAGCTCCTAAGGCCTTGGTCAAGTGGGTTCCCAAGACTACATCAAGTTCTACTTCATCAAGTATGACTACAACTCCAAGGATTCCCATCAAGATGGTGCGGATCCCGAAGAAGAAGAACTAGAGAGTTCATGAGGGTGACTCCGCCAACATACTTTACTCTTATCATTTTGGCAAGAACAAGTGCAATCAACTTCCACATCTTGCACTAGTTCATGGAGTCACAAACTCTCTTGTTGGTAAGACAAGGGACAAGGTAACCCAATGCTTTCATAGACATCATCTTGTGTGTGTGCATCACTCTATGTCTATGGATATCCTTGTTTGTTCCTTGTGGGACTAACCCATGTAGGTATTGCAAGTGCAACTCACTCCAAAGGATTGCTCCAAATTATCGACATCAACATAGAGCATCCACATCTTCCACACCTACATGAAGTCATCATCGACAAAACCCAAGGTTAGTTCATCCCTCTTAAGGGGGATCTCACATCTAGGGGGAGATTTACTCTCAGAATTGAGCTAAAGCAACTCAAAAGGTGTGAACATAACAATGCATTATGTAAAAGTGGCAACCCCACTTGAGCTTAAACGATGAGTATGACCTATGATCAAATGTTCTCATTTGACTCCTAAGTCAATATACTCATATATAGATGACCTACTCATCGCCAATTGCTTGATAGATGCTATAATTGGTTGTGCATGCTTTGCCACATATTTTATCTGCCATTTTATTGTGTGAGCATGTCGTTTGCATTTTTTACTCATTCGAGGACATCCACTTGTTGTTTTGCTTGTGTGTCTTCTTTTCTTTTGCCAAGTGGACGGACAAGAATGCCTAAGAACCTTCTTTAGCTATATATGATATTCTTGTCTCAAACTCTATTCATGCTATATCACAAAGTTTGATCAAGTCAGATTTGAACCACTCTGTGTGAGGAGTACTCGGAGTCCCCGATTCGTTATAGACTTAAACCTTCCAAAAGCTCTTTCTATGTTTCGGTCTGACCGATCCATCCATTTCGGTCATACCGAGATCACTAAGTTGATCTAGGTTTTCAATCTCGGTGCAACCGATTTGAACTTTTCGGTCACGTCGAGTTGCAGTAGCTGCTTGCAGTTATGCATCTCGGTGCCACCGAGTTGTTCCACTCGGTCACATCGACAAGGTTAGGCTATATATATCCCCGGGCCAAAATTTGGAAAATTTTCCGAACCTCTTCACCCGCGCATAGCCTGCTATGCCTCCTCAGGTCTCCAGATCATCCTCCTCGTCGCCAGCTGCCTCCCACCGCTGGTCTCCGCCGCCGTCAACGGTATTCGTCACCACCATTGCCGCCATAGCAAGTCCACCGCCGCATTAGGGTATGGACTTGATCTCTGTGCTATTCTCACTCCGATTCCTAGAACATTGCGTTGCCATGTATCTTGCCACGATTGAGATCATCCTATCCAGCGAAATCACTCCGTAGATTAGTTTTGGATTGAAAATTTAGGGTTAGGTTTCCGCCGAACTCATCTCGGACCGACCGAGTTGTAGAAATCGGTTCCACTGATTTGGCTCAGGCCAGTGCACATGTGATTCTCGGTCTGACCGAGAATTACAAATCGGTGTGACCGAGTTCAGGACTTTGTGAAACCCTAGCAGTCTCAGTGCCACCAAACTGTGACTCGGTCTGACCGAGTTCACTAGTTTCGGTTCCAAAAGCTGCTTCGATATCACCGACTTTACAAATTCGGTAGCTCCAAAATGCTTTCTGTTGAAAACTAAAACTAAGTTTTTGACTCATTTGTTTTGCAAAAACCTCTGTGCTTTATGATGCTCTTCCCCACCACCTCATCTATATCTATTCAAAGGGTCTGTTGTCAGAGTTTGCAATATGTCAGATCAGAGTGACAGTCGGAACAAAGCTGAAGAGCAAGTTCACATGAGTGAGGGCACTAGTCCCTCTAGCAGCTATGATGAGGGTAGCAGGAGCACACCCAGCAACTTGCCAAAGGCAGCCACCAGGGCCAGAAAAAAGAAGACCTCAAATTCTGAAGATGAGGACTATGTGGTAGTTGATGATGAAGCCACCTCAAAGAAGAAAGTGATAAAGAAAGAATTTGGAACTGCAGCTTCAACAAAGCCAGGAATGAACAGGAAAGCTCCAGCCAAGAGAGTTCCTATGCTAAAGGCCAGAGCATCCACTCCCGAAAGAAGCAGTTGTGGCTGAGAAGAAAAGGAAAGAAAGGGTCAAGAAGATAGTGGACAGAGTAGTTGGAAAGCCCTCAATGATGGAAGAAGAAGAGGAAGAGGTTGTTGCACTAGCACCTAAAGCTCAAAAGCTATTGGGAGATGCTATAAGATCTGGGGCTGCTCCATCAAAGCCCAAAGATGCTCCCAAGGATACTTCTCCAAAGCCCGAGTCTGCACCCAAGAGGAACACCAGGAGTATTCCAGCTGCAGAGAAGAACAAGGCCCCAGTGCCTGAAGCTGCTGAAGAAGAAGAAGAAGACTCATTAGCCTTGAGAAAGTTGAAGCCTAAGATCCCAGGTCATAATGATAATCATCCAGTAGCTGAAGACATGAAGATCAGGAAGGATGCATGACTTAGCCAGTGGAGACTGACTGACCCCTATGCAGTCAAGAGAAGAACTGTTGTGTACTATAGGTTCCATACTAAGGAAAAACAGGATTTCTATGAGACAGTGTTGCTTGACAAGAAGCCCATAGTCTGTGATATGAGATGGGTGGACTGGGAGTACATCAGGAAAAATGAAGAGCATTATCCAGGAGTTTATGACAGCTTCAATGCTTGTGGAGTAGATGACTTTGTTGGGCAGAAGCTCACAAAGTGGAATGATGAGCTCATTATGCAGTTCTACTCCACAGCTCATTTCTACCCAGATGGAAGAATAGTCTCAATGTCTGAGGGTGTAAGTGCATCTAGTGACACCCCTAGTTGGTTTTGGAGTATTGACGACAAAGTTGGTTGAGGGACTAATGCGTTTGTGAGAATTGCAGGATAACGCAGGTAGTGTCCCTCATTGATTCGGTTTACCTACCAGAGATGACCCCTAAAAATGTATGAAGATATTGAAGACAATGGTGGTATGAGAAGATATTCATATTGAAGACTATGGCATGAGAAGACATTGCGTGAAGACTATGGAGCGCGAAGACTGTGTGGATTCATTGCTTCCTTTTCTTCTTTGTTGAGTCATAGGAACCACCGTACTGTTAAGTGGGGTCCAAGTGAACTAAGTCAGAGTGACTGAAGTGATGCTCAACTCAAATCCTATGTCTTCGAGCGAAGACAATGAGAGCAAACCTTATCCAGAGCTGGATGAGTCAGCTTTGCTTGTAGCCCAAGTAAAGTTGCCGTGTGTGTTTGAAATCTGACAGTTGGAACACGTGTCAGTTCCTTAGTGACCCAGGGTCATTTTGGACAAATCAGGTCGGGTTGCCTAGTGGCTATAAATAGCCCACCCCCTACACCATAAATTGGTGGCTGCTTAGAGTTTGTACACGGCTTTTGTCATTTGATAGCAACCCACCTCGAAGCATTTGAGAGAGAGAAAAATCCTTGCGAGGACAAAGCCCAAACACCCAGAGCCAAAGAGTGTTAGGCATCACTGAAGTCTTTCTGTCTGTGTGACCTGAAGACTTATTACATTTGAGGACTGTGTATCCTCCAGCCGGTTAGGCATCGCGTTCTGAGCATCCAAGAGTCATTGTGGATTGTCGGGTGAACGAAGTCTGTGAAGGTTTGGAAGTCTACCTTGAAGACTTACCAGAGTGATTGGGCGAGGACTGGGTGTCCTTAGCTCAAGGGGAATAAGGTGAATACACGGTCTTCTAAGTTGAATCTCAGCCTCCCTAACCAGACGTACAGTTGTCACAGCAATTGGAACTGGTCCAACAAATCCTGTGTCTTCAACAAGCAACTGGTTCTATCTCTTCCCTCCTTTACTTTGAGTTTGTCTTCGTGAAGTCATTGCTTATCTGTCTTATCTGATTGACTTCATTGCTTGACTACTATTGTTGATTGGCTTCATACTATCTTCCATCCTGATCCTACTACCTAGCTGCTATTAGTCTTCGTACGTTAATGCTATTGCATACTTGACTATGGCTTGCTTGTTGTAGTTTATCTTCCGCTGCATATCAATTAGGTTATTTCTATTGTTTGTCTTCGAAACTTCCACGTTTTGAAGACTTTGATAAAAATCGCCTATTCACCCCCTTCTAGTCGATAACTAGCACTTTCAATTGGTATCAGAGCAAGGTACTCCCTTGTTCTGTGTGATTCGGTTTAACCACCTGGAGTTTTGCTATGTCGACTGCAGGGATAGTCAAAGTCTCCGCTGCTTGCCCCGTGTTCGATGGAACAGAATATGCCTACTGGAAGAATAAGATGCACATGCATCTTGAAGCCATTGATGTCGACCCCTGGTATGTCGTCAAGAACGGCGTTCCAAAGACTGGTGAAGGTGTCACCCCGGCTGATGTCAAGAAGTTCATTCAACTGGACTCGACTGCAAAGAACATCATCTGTGGTCATCTGACCAAAGGACAGTATGGCCGCGTGAGTGCTCTGGAAATGTCAAAGCTAGTCTGGGACTGGCTATCCAAGGTCAACGAAGGCGTCTCTACTCAGAGAGACCAGAGAATCAGTGTTCTTCGTAATCTCTTCAACCGCTTCAAGAGAAACGACAATGAAAATGTCCAGCTCATGTTTGATCGCCTCACCGACATCACAAATGAGCTTCAGGCTCTCGGCGCCACTGAGATCACCAAGCATGAAATCGTCAAGACGCTGCTGAGATCCCTTGACAGCTCCTTTGACACCCTTGCCCTCATGATACAAGAACGTCCTGACTTCAAGACTCTCGATCCGTCTGATATACTTCAGAGGCTCAACACACATGAGTTCCAGCTTTCTATGAAAAGAGATATCTATGGCCCCAACTATGGCCGAACTCGTGCTTTGAAGGAAAAAGTTGTTTCCTCATCTGAAGAAGAAGAATCTGACTGCGGTTCTGATGATCCTGAAGACATTGGAAGGGAACTTTCTATGCATGCGAAAAAGTTCCAGAAATTCACCAAGAACAAGGGCTTTAGAAAGTCTTCACGATCCAGTTCAAGAAATGATGAAGCTTCCACTCAAGACAACAAGAAGAGAACATTTCACAAGTGTAAGAAGCCTGTGCACTACATCTCTGAGTGTCCTCAGTGGGAAAACAAGAAGAAGAAGAAGAAGAGCAAGGAATATGACTCCGATGACAAGAAGAAGAAGAAATCTTCGAAATCTTCTTCCAAGTCCTCATCAAGGTCTTCATCTCACAAGAAGAGCTCATCTGGCAAGCCTCGTGCCTTTGTTGGCAAGGAAATGGATTCAGAGGACGAGTCTGCTTCTGAGGAGGCGGAGGTGGAATCTGGAGAGGAGTCCGACCCTGGCGTTGCGAGTCTGGCTCTAGCCACAACCTATGTTGCCAAGTCCATCTTCAACACTGAAGGCAATGACTTCCACACCAACGCTGAAGCTGATGACATGGAAAATCCTGCTCCCACCTACTGCTTCATGGCACACGGTGCCAAGGTAAAATCACGCGATGCTTACTTTCAAACATCAAGTGAAGATGACTCTGATTGTGAATCTAAACCCAGCTACAAAACACTTGCTAAAATTTCTACTAAACAACAAAGGGCTATGGAACATACTCAAAAACTGTTAGACAAAAGCGATGACCTGTTGGACGCGGAAATGACACGTTCACAGTCCTTAGTAGAAGACATAAAAAATCTTCATGCTAAGTACCAAGAACTTGAAAGTCTTCATGAGACGCTCTCAACCACATATGAAAAGCTCTCCTATGATTATCTTCAAAGGAAGCAAGAGCTTGAGAAATTGAAAGCGACTCATGAAGACCTTCAAACAGAGAATGAGTCACTTCGCTCTCAACAGATCAGTCTCGCTCAGGATGGATTTGAACCACCATGTTTAAAATGCATTGAGCGTGATAACGCTACATCTGTTGCTGAATGTTCCACTGCTCCTGCTGTTTCATTGTCTTCAACTACTGATGTGGTTACTAATCCCTCTGCGGAGGACACCACGAGTATTGCTGATCAAAATGCTAGGTTGAAGACATTGCTTGAAACAGGGATGTACAAAAGTTTGAAGGGACATCAGACACTCTGCGATGTCCTCAAAAAGCAGATTCTGAATCGAAACCCTAGGAAAGAGGGTGTTGGGTTTGAGAGGAAAATGAATGCTGATGGTTCCTATTGGAAGCCTGAGTAGTATCCCAAAACCACATGGGTTGCTGCAAAGGAACCTTTAGTGGATCCATCCACTTTATCTGGATTTACCTGTGCTAATCCTATTATCATTGATGAATCCTTTGATGCAAACTATAAACTGTTCAAAAATTAGAATGGTGAAGTGTTTGCCAGGTATATTGGTACTAACTGCAGGAATGGACCTCCTATGAAGAAGATCTGGGTTCCCAAAAGCTGCCTTGAGAATCTTCAAGTGAATGTCATCATGACACCACCAGGGAAGAAGAAAAACCCCAGACCAAAGGCATCATATGGTCCAACGGCTACTTACGAACACAGGACTCACTTGAGTCACCCTAACGCCAATGTTTTGCAGGGAAATCATACTCAGACTCATGAATATGAGCATGTGTCTTCAAACCGCTATGTTCATAGAACTAAGAACTTTTCTGCTTATTCACATGAGTATCATTCATTTCCTGCAAGGCTATTTGCTAGGGCTTCAAAGCCGAAATTCTCAGATGCTGCACTTAGACTCATTGCTTCTAAGCCACCCCTGAAAATGTGGGTGGTGAAGAAGAATTAACTCTCTTTTGCAGAATGTGGTCTCTAGTCAGCAATCAATGGCGTCCGATATTATTGCTGGGGACCTAAAACATAAAGGGACGCATGATAAAATGACTTACTATGTATTCCACATATGAATCTCTTATCTTTCATACTGTGTGTTCTAATCTTGATCTAAGCTGTGATAATCCTAGTATGCATAAAATGCTTATGCTTCACAACATACCTTGTGAAGCCTATCCTCCTAACTGCACTGTAGGGCATGTCACCAAAAGCTTCAGAATGGATTATTAACAGCGGATGCACTAATCATATGACTGGTGATCGAAGTCTTCTCATGGACTCAACCTTACGTCATCCCGACAAGAGTCAAATCACCTTGGCTGACACTGGTAAAAGCAAAGTATTGGGTCTAGGTAGAGTTGCAATCCCTAGGGATCAACACATGGATAAAGTGATGCTTGTTGAATCCCTTGGGTTCAACTTAATGTCTGTCTCAATACTCCACCCTCACAACAACTGCCTGTCTCTATGTGTTGGGGATATTGCCACTAGGCGTAAACCGGCCTACTTGGGCCAGGTTAACTTCATTAGTGATTTAAGCAGATGAAGGCCCAAGGCCTATAGTCGGTTTAGAATCTGTAGCCATAAACCGACCTGATGTATAACTTGTATTGTAAGTTAGGAATAGAGAGATACCAACCGGGATCTGAGTATGAACCGGTTGGGACTCTATGGACCGACGGGCGTCACACGTATATATAAGGGGACGACCCGGCGGCGGTTCAGGACAGACGACGACAACTCGAGCCTGGGCGAAGCTTGTTTGCTCCCTAGCCATCGAGACCATATCAATTCCATCACAACTAGACGTAGGCTTTACCTTCATCGAAGGGGCCGAACTAGTATAAAACCCTCGTGTCTTTGTGTCCGCTTTAACCCCTTCAAGTAAACCCGTGAGGATGGCTCCATGACTAAGTCCTTTCACTAGGACATCTGCCGTGACAAATCCACGACAGTTGGCGCCCACCGTGGGGCTATCGCACGATGGTTTGACGATCTTGGAGGGCAAGCTCAAAGGACTCGAAGGCTATGCTGTGGGCCAGATGACCAAGAGTCGTCGTGGCAAGATCTACATCGACGACGCAGGATGGGGTCCCGAGGCCGATTCGATTGAGTATGGGTACCGGGTCCCCTTTGGTGGCATACAGGTTTTCATCGGCAAGATCGGTGAGCCGGGGCCTGAGCCGGACATCTGCATCGACCTCGTCGAGACGGCTCGGCGTGCGAGATCTACCCAGGCTAAACCGGCCGTGAAGCGTGCCTTCGTTGGAGTCATCCACGGAGGAGGGCGTGAGGACAAGTCAGAACACGGTAGCGAGGCCGTCGTCTATTCTGGCGACGAGTCCTCGACCGGAGAGACCGAATCACTATACCAGTTACAAGACGACCAGGTTAGGGGTTGTTTCGATGGCGACAGTATTCCGGACCCCCCAGGCCAGGTCAACCGGGTTGGAATATTCATGGCCGGCACACAGGCGGCGAATCACTCTTCGACCGCCGCAACAATGCTCTCCGGATCAGTGGGGGCAGGAGGCCTTGTGCGCCCGCCGGTTCAAGTTCTATCTGATCTATTTGATACACTAGCCGCGTCATGGCAGAGGACAATTCGGCGGATCAAGAGGCCCATAATACAGAAATTGCAAAGGTGAGAGAGCAGATCGTGCAAGCCAAAGCGGATCTGGCCGCAGAAAAAGACAGGATGGCCGCAGAGCGGGCCGCTTTGGACGCCCAGGCTTATAAGCTCATGCTTGACCAGAACGCATCACAGGAGGTCTTAAAACGGAAGCACAGGTCACGTCTGCCGTTAGGGTTTGATCCCCGGAATCTCTTTCACACCCCAGGAGTGGGACCCAGTAATCCGCCGCGGCACCTGGAGACAAACCGGATTGAGGCACCAGGACCAGGGGGACGGGCCAACCTCGCCTGATGGAACCTCCTCAGCAGAACATTGTGATTCTTCCGCTAGTCCAGACGCCCCCAGGTCATTATTCTAATCCTATGGACAACCTTTTTGCGGCCGCCGCGCGATTAGAGGCTATCCCAGTCGAAGGGGACTCTTCGCAAGCGATAGAGACGCGCCGGGTTAAGGAGCTTCTCCGGACCGCGCTGATTCAGCAGGAAGCATACTCGTACAGCCGTGATCGGATTCACTCTACGCTCCGTCCAAGCCGGAGCTATAGCAGGCGCATGGATGAACCGGCCATATCGAGCAATGCGCGAGGCCGTGAAGCGGCCCATGGCAATAGCCCGACAGGCGGTGTTCGCGATGCTCAGGATGTGGTGGACCAGGCCCGGGCACGGAGGTAAGCCGAGTTAGCAGCGCAGGATGATGCGGATCAACTTACACCGGTTCGCCCTACCACCTTCGCCGGACCAGGAGTCGCATCCGCTTTGGGAGTGCCTTGTTTAATCCACGCTTTACGCAATGTGCGCCTGCCCAAAGATTTCAAGGGTCCACGCAAGGTGCCGAATTACACCGCTGATTTATCCCCCGAAGCGTGGATAGAGAGTTACGAGATGGCCATGGAGATGTTAGACGTGGATGAGACCGCATGTGCAAAATACTTCACCATGATGCTTGAAGGCACGGCGTGTACCTGGTTGAAGAGCCTACCGCCCAATTTTGTCGGCTCATGGGCCCAGTTGCGGGCCCGGTTTATCCAGAATTTCAAGGATACGTGTAAGCAGCCCAAATCCATAGTAGACCTGGCGGCTTGCGTCCAGGGGGAAGGAGAATCAACGACCCATTGGGTGTGCCGCGTTTCGGAAATTTTGCACTCGTCCGACAGGATTAATGCTGACTCTGCGATCTTAACCCTGGAAGGCAACTGCCGGTTTGAGCCTTTAAAATTGAAATTGGGACGCATGAAGCGTTTCTGTAATGACATGGGAACCCTCATGGCCGCTCTAGTGAAGTATGCTGATTCGGACAGTACCAAGGATCCCGAGACTGAGGATGATGAAGCAGGGAAGGGAAGGAAGAATAGCAACTCCAAACAGCAGCAGTATAAACCGGCGGGTCATGGAAACGGAAGCAAGCGCAAGGCGGATGGCAGCATGGACTTTGTGGCCAACACTAATGCACAGGACGGGGGGCAACGACGCACAGGTAAAGCGGCAAATTGTAATGGGGCTCCCAATCCTAACGCAAGCCGCTTGAGTTATTTGATGAATCGGCCTTACCCGAAGCACGGGATGAAGGAGGCGCCGGCTAACCATCTTTGGAAGGATTGTTATATCATGCAGGAGTTTAAAAACTCTAATGCCTTCCGGTATGATCACGGGTCAGGTGGCGGTTCAGGATCCGGTTTTCGTGGGCCGGATCACGATATAGCTTCCGGTTCAGGTCGCCATCAGGGAGGTCACAATCACCAGAATAATCAGAACGGCCAGTAGCAGCAGCAGCAGCAGCAGTCTGGTTATCAGAGCCAGCCAAAACAGTTGAACAATGGGCAATATCATGTTTTCACAACTAGCTTGGATAAACGCGACCAAAAACTCCACAAGCGAGCAGTGAATTCTGCTGAACCGGCCTTACCACGTTACTTGCGCTAGTCGGAACAGCCTATCGTGTGGAGCAGAGAGGATCACCCGCCCCAGGTTGATAATACGGGCCATCTAGCATTGGTGGTAGACCCTCAGGTGGGGGGTTATAAATTCACCAAGGTACTCATGGATGGAGGAAGCAGTATTAACATACTGTACTATGAGACATTCCGTCGCATGGGTTTAACAGACAAAGATCTCAGACCGTCTAATATGGTGTTCCATGGTGTGGTGCCTGGCAAATCTGCATATCCTGTTGGTAAGATAGCCCTGGACGTGGCTTTTGGGGACGAGCACGACTCCCGGTCGGAAAAACTAACATTTGAGGTGGTGAAGATCCAGAGCCCATATCAAGCCTTGTTTGGTCGGCCGGCTTACGCCAAGTTCATGGCGCGGCCTTGTTATATCTACTTGCAGCTCAAGATGCCGGGTTACAAGGGGACAATAACAGTTCATGGGAGTCGTAGGGTCGCTTTGGAATGTGAGGAAGGTGATGCGGCTTATGCAGAGTCGGTCTGTGCCACGGAGGAGTTGAAGTACTATAAGGACAATGTTGATCCAGCGGATATGACTCCTTTGAAGAAGCCAACTACAGAGCATGATTCGGATCTGAAGTTCAAATCGGCAGCTGAGACCAAGCTTGTTGACTTCGTGCCCGGTGATTCGTGCAAGCAGTTCACTGTCAGTGCCAATTTGGATCCCAAATAGGAAAGGGCGCTCATCGAGTTCATCCGTGAGAATCGGGACATCTTCGCATGGAAACCATCCGACATGCCAGGTGGACCGAGGGAACTCGCTGAGCACACTCTTAATGTGGATCCTAGGTATAAACCGGTGAAGCAATTCCTTCGCCGGTTTAACGAAGAAAGGCGAAAGGCCATTGGAGAGGAAGTGGCCAAGCTTTTGGCAGCTGGCTTTATCATTGAGGTATTCCATCTAGAGTGGCTTGCTAATCCGGTGCTGGTTCTTAAGAAAAATGGCACTTGGCGTATGTGTGTGGATTACACAGATCTTAACAGGGCCTGTCCAGCGGATCCTTTTGCCCTCCCCCGCATTGATCAGATCATTGATGCCACGGCGGGTTGTGAGCGTTTGAGTTTTTGGATGCATACTCTGGATATCATCAGATCAAAATGGCGGTTAAGGACCAGGAGAAAACAGCGTTTATTACTCCCTTTGGAGCCTTCTGCTATGTATCTATGCCCTTCGGACTCAAGAGTGCCCAAGCCACCTATCAACAGTGTGTACAGAATTGCCTGCATAAACAGATCGGCCGCAATGTGCACGCCTATGTGGATGATATTGTAGTAAAATCAAGGCAGAAGGAGACGCTGGTGGATGACTTGAAGGAAACCTTTGACAACTTGCGGGTTTACAAGATGATGCTTAATCCGGCCAAGTGTGTCTTTGGTGTTCCGGCAGGCAAGTTACTAGGTTTCTTGGTGTCTAATAGAGGAATTGAAGCTAATCCGGAGAAGATTACAGCTATCACCTCCCTGGCTAAACCGAAGTGCATCAATGATGTTCAGCGCTTGGCGGGCCGAATCGCCGCACTAAGCCGGTTTATCAGCCGCCTCGGAGAAAAGGCCATTCCTTTATACCAAATGCTGAGGAAGATAGACCATTTCATTTGGAGTCCGACTGCTGATGAAGCATTTGAGGACTTGAAGCGGCAGTTAGCCAATCCGCCTGTCCTTGCAGCTCCGGTTGACAAGGAGCCACTATTATTATATGTAGCAGCCAATGCTCGGGCAGTTAGCGTGGCTATTGTGGTGGAACGCAAGGAGGCAGGCAAGGAGTATCCGGTTCAGCGGCCGGTTTATTATATCAGCGAAGTGCTTATTGAATCCAAGCAAAGGTATCCGCATTGGCAGAAGCTGGTCTATGGTGTTTTCGTGGCCAGTCGGAAATTGAAGCAGTATTTTCAAGGGCACCCCATCACAGTGGTCAGTTCAGCTCCCTTGGGTGACATCATACAGAACCGGGAGGCGACTGGCCGGATTGCCAAGTGGGCTATAGAGCTTGGGCCGCATGGACTGAAGTATGTACCTCGGACGGCGATGAAGTCTCAAGCACTTGTTGATTTGATCAATGATTGGACGGAGTTACAAGCACCAGAGGAGAAGCCGGATCACACATATTGGACTATTCATTTTGATGGATCCAGGCAACTGGAAGGCTCGGGGGCTGGAGTCGTATTAACTTCCCCATGAGGTGATAAGTTTTGTTATGTTCTCCGCTTAATGTTCCCTTGTACTAATAATGCAGCTGAGTACGAAGCCTTGCTCCATGGTCTCCGGATGGCTAAAGAGATGAACTTAAGCCGGGTTAAGTGCTTCGGTGACTCGGACCTCGTGGCTCAACAGGTGTCTGGCACTTGGGATTCTAAGGACCCGCTCATGGCTGCATATCGTCGGGAGGTGGATAATATTGCGGGTTGTTTCAAGGGTTATCAAGTGGATCATGTGGACCGTCGGAAGAATGAAGCGGCGGACGCTTTAAGCCGGTTGGGTTCTTAGCGCAAACCGGTCCCGCCTAATGTCTTTCTGGACGTGTTGCACAACCCGTCAGTCCAGATCCCAGGTGAAGCGGATTTGGCTATTCCTGATCCAGAGGCTCAATTGGTGTCAGCACTGCATGTTATTCCAGATTGGACGGTTCCTTATCTTACGTACATGAACCGGGGGGAGTTACCAGAGGATGAGATTCTAGCCAGGAAGATAGTCCGGCGATCCAAGTCTATGATGATTGTTAAAGGTGAATTGCATCATTGCAGTGTATCAGGGGCGTTTCAACGTTGTGTTTCTCCCGAGGAAGGCTGTGAAATATTAAGAGAAATCCATGAAGGGAATTGTGGACATCACGCCGGTTCAAAGTCTCTAGTAGCAAAGGCGTTCCGTCACGGGTTCTACTGGTTGACAGCGCATGCTGACGCGGAGGACTTGGTTAAACGGTGTGATGGATGTCAGAAATTTTCAAGGCATGCTCATGTGCCGGCTCAAGAATTGAGGATGATCCCAATAACGTGGCCGTTTGCAACTTGGGGGCTGGATATGGTCGGACCTTTTAAAAGATCCAAGGATAAGAAAACCCACCTTTTGGTGGCAGTTGACAAATTTACCAAGTGGGTTGAAGCGGAGCCTGTCAGCAAGTGTGATGCAGCAACAGCGGTGCAGTTCATCAAAAAGGTGATTTTCCGGTTTGGTTTTCCACACAGTATCATTACTGACAATGGTACCAATTTATCCAAGGGCGCTATGAAGGAGTTCTGTGAACGTGAGCACATCCGACTTGACGTGTCGTCAGTGGCACACCCCCAGTCCAATGGACAAGCAGAACGAGCTAATCAGGAAATCTTGCGAGGCATCAAACCTCGGCTTATGGTCCCATTGCAAAGAACACCAGGATGTTGGGTTGAAGAGCTACCATCTGTGTTATGGAGTATCAATACTACGCCAAACCGGTCCACAGGATACACACCATTTTTCATGGTCTATGGAGCAGAGGCAGTTCTCCCTAGTGATATCCGGCACGATTCGCCTCGTGTGGCAGCTTATGTTGAAGCGGACAATGAGACAGCACGGCAAGACGCTTTGGACTTATTGGACGAGGAGCGTGATATAGCAGTTGCCCGTTCGGCAATTTACCAGCAAGATCTTCGTCGCTATCACAGTCGCCGGGTTAGAACCAGAACTTTTCAAGAAGGAGATTTGGTGCCTCGACTCATCCAAGATCAGACGGATATGCACAAGTTATCCCCACCTTGGGAGGGACCTTTCGTGGTCATTAAGAATTTGCACAACGGGTCGTACTGTCTGATTGATATTCGAGAGCATAAAGACTCACGTACATCAGAGGAGGAGACCAACAGGCCGTGGAATATAGCTCATCTTCGGCCTTACTACACTTGAGCCATCGGCTCTATCTATGTACATATCATGACAGTGTATATATTATCTTTGATATAATAAAACCGGAGCCTCAGCTAAAGCGGGGTCTCTGTCTTTCTTATCATGCGTGGTTACCTGGAGTGATTCTGTTTTTAAAGCGGCCTCCGGTTTTCCCCTTGACATTTGCTTTTTATATATCACTTGGGGCCTTGGTCGTGTCCGAACCAACGTGACACCTTTTGATAGGCGACAGCCACCAGATCACTTGGGGACATGGTCACGTCTGAACCAGTCACGCCTCTTGATCGGCCTAAGGCCACAAAATCACTTGGGGGCTTGGTCGAACCCGAACCATTGCCACGCCTCTTGATCTGGCATATATGCCACGAATCATTTGGGGACCTGGCTGACTTGAATCATTGTCACTCCTATTGGGGGCTTGGTCCTGTCCGACCATGGTAACACCATCTGATCAGCTCAGTATAGCATATTTTTTGCAAATGGTTTTTATAATTGCCTTTGCTTCCATGTTATTTTCATGGTTTGTTTGTTCTTTGTTTTCGTTGGATTTCTTTTATGTCAGCAAACACCCTTTTTCCGGTTCAGCCGATGGATTTGATTCCCCTTTAATCCAGAGAAGTATGCCCGGTTTACCTTTTCTTTTACGGGAGCTGTTTTCTCCCCCCTTATTGATGGTAATGGTTTATAAAACCTCCGCTTCAAGCTTGGCTAAGCCAGCTTCATGCCCAGACATGGCAGGAAATATGAATTGAAGTTTTTCGAACAAAAGCTTCAGTACTTATGCGCGAAGGCATATTCAAGGCAGAAGTATTAACTATTGTATTACAAGGCAGCACGGTGCCCAAATAAGATCGTTGTTCTTTTGGAAATATGCCAAAGACAGCTATCCAAACCGGCTTCCGGTTCAAGCCTGCTCCTCATCATCTGCCACTTCAGCTTCCTTGTCTCTACCCATTGGCTGGAAATCAACAGTGGTCCAGTCGATTCCCATTAAAGCTTGAAAAACAGCCTCTTCATGGATTAGGGAAGACGGTTCAATATCAGGAGCGTAAGTGTGCTTACGGATTGGAGGGATCAGATTCTCCACTTCAATAGTTGGGGCAGGCACTCGCTTGTTCTGGTCATTGTATTGTGCTTGATAATGCGTCAAGTCTGCCTCTTCAGCTAGCTGACAAGCCAGAGGGCGCACTGCACGGTTTATTGCCCTTAAATCCTCTTCGTCAAATTCAGAGCCATCTTCCTTCAGGGTGGGATAGCCTTGAGATGCTTCCACAGGGTCGAAATCTGGCACCCATGCCTTTGCCCGGATCAAAGCGTTAATAGCTCCGGTTCGAGCAGCAGATTTCTTCAGCTCCTCCATCCGGGCCGGAAGCATCGACAACCTGTTAAGAGTGTCCTGGATTAAAGAAGGTGTCGGGTTGTTATGAGAGGCTGTGGTGATGATCCGCTGGGCTCCGGTATATAATTGTTCCACTAAGGTGTAGGCAGCCTTCAGTTTCTTCCGCACATCATTTCCTGAGTGCCCAATGCGTGTGCCTACAACAATACAGGGACGGTCTCACACCAGATTTACATTACAGCAGGTTCAAATTATCACAGAAGTTAAAAAGAGCTTACCAAAGATTGCAGCGGTCATGGAGTGTATTTGCTGCTTTACGGCCGTAAGTTCATCCACCACCGATTTAAGGGCAGCTTCAGCATTTTCCGCTCTTTTGGTTAAAGCGGCCTTCTCCGTGGCCCAATCAGCCCGCTCTTTCTTGAAGCCCTTCTTCAGCTGTTCAGCAGTGCTCAAGGCGCTGGTTAGTTCTTCCTTTGCCTTGTCTGTTTCAGCCTGTTGGGTTTTCAAGGCCTCCTGCAAATCGGCAATCCGGTTCTCCTTGATTCTCACCTCAGCCTGCATATAGACAGCATTTAGCTTTCAACAAACGGTCCAAAGAAATTGAAGTATCAACCACATAAACAAAGTTATACGCCTGATACTTGGGGGCTAATGCACCTTCAATTTTCATCAAGTTATTAGATTGCAAAGTCCCAAGCTCAATACAGGTATTCAACTTGGTACTTGGGGGCTAATGCACCTTCAATTTTCATCAAGTTATTAGATTGCGAAGTCCCAAGCTCAATACAGGTATTCAACTTGGCACTTGGGGGCTAATGGCTATTTGATCAAATTATGTTCTAAGGATAGTTTTTCTGTCCGAGCCCCGGTCTAATTCTGCTAAGTTAAACCGGCCCTTGGGGGCTATATTAATGGAATTCAAAAGTGTTGAGGATCATATTCAAGTCCCGGTTTGACGAAGGCTACAAACCGACCCTTGGGGGCTAGGAGGATTGGTGCAAAGGCAGGCAGTAAAGAAGTAAGTTACCTCAAATTTATCCCTCATCATTTTTACCAGACCAGCTTCACAGTCACGGCTAGTATAAAGCCGGTTTAGATAGCCGGAATGAAGACCTTGGGCGTTCAGAGCAGCATATGTCTCCAGTTCAACATCCCATTTTTCTTTATTCAGAGCGGAAAAATACTCTTTTATGGTATGCTTGGTTAAGGTGACAGGATTCCCGGGTTCAAAGCGGCCTACACCGGTAATCACAACATCAACATCTTTGGACTCGCCGGTTTGTGTTAGTGTGATCGGTTTGTCAACAGGACTGTGGGATTTCTCAATCCGGACGGAGCTGACAGGCGGGTCAGCAGAGACTGAAGTATTAATAGGCCTTTCTTCGGGAATAGCATCGTCTTGTAAAGGAGGATCATTGGGAATATCCTCAGGAGCAAATGCCTCAAGATCTGGTGTTTTGTCATGTTCTTGGGCTACATCCTCTTCGGCCGCTTTATCCAGGCGGGCCTTCTTGCTCGGTTTAGGTTTGGCCCTGAAAGAAAACCAAAGAGTCAAGGAAAAGCATAAGTCATTACACAGTGTACTGGAAGCATATGTTTAGCTTAGCTTACCCAAGAACCGTTTTTAACGGTGGCAGCTGAGTGGCCGATGATTCACCAGAAGATGAATGAGAAGTAACCTGATAATTGGAGTCGGATGGGTTAAGTGGTTGACGGAAGAAACCCGCTTTAGGATGTAAATCAACAAAAAGGTCAGAGACCTCGAAGCGGCGTTTTCGAACCGGACTGTTTGGTAAACCGGTGGAGGTAACTACCTGGCCACTATGCCGGGTTGTGCGGCGAACTTCATGTTGTTGAATCTTCATATGAAATTTAGGATCCAAATAAGCAAGAGGATGAGAAAATTTAACTTTCCGGTTTGCCTGTCGAAGTTTTGGCAAAGGCAAGATTTCTGAATCGGAAGAGAGAATAGTTACCTCAACGAATTCCGCATTGCTGGCTTCAGCGTCATCCTGACAAGCATCATCATCAATAAGGCGTGTAAAAAATAAGCCAAGCGAGTCAAGTTCTACCTCAAGGTCCGGGTTACCCACATCATCATCAATAGCTGGATCAGATGAAGCGGTGGTTTTTCTCTTATGAGCTGGCTTCTTAATAACCTTGGTCTTGGGACGGATTGGCCGCCCTGCTTTCTCCATTTTGTCTTGAGGAAGTTTCTTGCTCCAAAATGGATTATCGCCCTGGATCAGCAGTAATTAAATGTCAAACATATAAAGCAGTAACCGGTTCAACAATAGAGCAATTAAAATATTACCGCTGGCGGTTTGTTGGTGGTGCAGTAAGGAGGCAGACCGGTTTGAGCACAGAGGTGCTCCGGTTCATTCAGCATCTTTTTCACAGATTCTGTGACTTCGTCATCGGGGAGTTGGATTTTAGTGTGTCGGAGTGGGTCATCGACACTATCAGTATACTTGCACATCAAATTGGAGCGCCGGCTCAGAGGCAGTATGCTCCATGATATCCAACAGCGTGCAAGATCTATTCCCGTTAAGTCGTTGGCCATAAAAGCTCGGAGCTTGGACAGTTGCGGAGCGTATTTAATTCTTTCCTTGGAACTTAGTCTTTGTGGAAAAGGGTGCGTGTTGCTAAGCCGTTCCGGACGGAAACCAGGCAAGGGATTTTCATTGTCAGGGGAGGTATCCTTGCAATAAAACCAAGTTGCATTCCACTCCTTGGGGTGAGTATGGAGTTTGACGTGGGGATAAGTGATTTCCTTCCTCTTCTGAATGGCCATACCGCCCAATTCAGTGTTGGGGCCATCGGTGAATTCAGTGCGATGGTTTAAATGAAAGAGGTCTCTAAACAATTCGACTGAAGGCTCCTCTTGAAAGTATACCTCAGAGAGCACTTGAAAGTGGCATAGATTGGTAACAGAGTTGGGGCCAATATCCTGTGGACGGAGCTGAAAATTGGCTAACACATCCCGGTAAAATTTAGAGCCGGGCGGTTTGAAGCCCCGGGCCAAGTGATCTGCGAAGACCACAACCTCTCCTTCCTGGGGGGTAGGTGGACATTCATTTCCAGGAACTCTCCAGTGGATCGTACCTTTACTGTCTAAAGCGCCGATCAAGACTAGATCGTCCAACTGTGATTCCGTGACGCGAGAAGGAACCCAATTGCACTCATACACTTGTTTGGCCATGACGAGATCTACAAGAAATAGATGATCCGGTTCAAGAACACGCTGGGTAAAAGAAGGTGTTGATCTAAACTACGATAAACCGGTCTTCCACAATGCGGCATCATGTGGATTCTGGCGGTTCAACCAGGGGACTAATGGTATACACCGGTTTAGTAACTTTTTTCTATGATAAGTTAAACCGCCTGACCTAAGCATCAGAAGAAATTGAAGCTATGGACAACTAGGTATACAGAAACAGGTTTCACAAGATCTTATTACAGCCACGGATCTAGAGCAAGCTCACAAAAACAGGAAATATTCCGAAGAGTAAGGCGGAACGGAAGTGAACCATTAAGCGGGTATGTGCGTGAGATCTATGGGCTTAGATAAGAAATAACAGGCGGATGCTTAAAGATTACTACTGAACACAGCGGGAGTTTACAGATTCATCCAAGAGTCGGAATACAAGTATGAGCAAGTGACGAACACAGCACGAACATGGAACCCTAAGAATAGATCTAGGTCAAGAAGAGGAGAAATCTTACTGGGAACGGAGAAGATGCGGAATGATACCGCAGTGCTCTGGTGCGCTCAGGTTGATGCAGCGGCCCAAGACGAAGCAGAGGTCGACGGTGGCGGCGGAGCTCCAAGGCTGGCGACGCGAGGAAGACGAAGAAGACATGAGGGGAAAAGAAAGGAGATGACCATTCGGTCTTATTTATAAGGCAACAGAGTTAGGTCAAGCGCGCGGATCCAGGAGCTGCCGTTAAAAGAGGGCGTTATAAATGACAAATTTCATGATGACGTCATGCCGGTTTACAACAACCAGAAATGATGACAACATGGCGGTTTACCAATTACCAGAAGATGTCCAAGACACAAGACTTTGTGAAGGATTGACATGAACCAGTTCAAATCAATCTAGGGCCTAATGTTGGGGATATTGCCACTAGGCGTAAACCGGACTACTTGGGCCGGGTTAACTTCATTAGTGATTTAAGCAGATGAAGGCCCAAGGCCTATAGTCGGTTTAGAATCTGTAGCCGTAAACCGACCTGATGTATAACTTGTATTGTAAGTTAGGAATAGAGAGATACCAACCGGGATACGAGTATGAACCGGTTGGGACTCTATGGACCGACGAGCGTCACCCGTGTATATAAGGGGACGACCCGGCGGCGGTTCAGGACAGACGATGACAACTCGAGCCTGGGCGAAGCTTGTTTGCTCCCTAGCCATCGAGACCATATCAATTCCATCACAACTAGACGTAGGCTTTACCTTCATCGAAGGGGCCGAACTAGTATAAAACCCTCGTGTCTTTGTGTCCGCTTTAAACCCTTCAAGTAAACCCGTGGCGATGGCTCCACGACTAAGTCCTTTCACTAGGACATCTGCCGTGACAAATCCACGACACTATGGCTTCGTCATTGTTGATGACTACTCAAGATATACATGGGTGCACATAATTCTCTACAAGACTGAAGTACAAGATGTCTTCAGACGCTTCGCAAATCGAGCAATAACAATTATGGTGTGAAGATCAAGCATATCAGAAGTGACAATGGCACTGAATTCAAGAACACAGGACTTGATCTTTATCTTGATACAATGGGAATCACTCATGAATTTTCTGCTCCATACACACCTCAGCCAAATGGCATCGTTGAGCGCAAAAACAGAACCCTCATTGAGATGGCTCGAACAATGCTAGATGAATACAAGACACCAAGAAAGTTCTGGCCTGAAGCTATTGATACAGCCTCTCACATCATCAACCGTGTTTACATCCACAAGCTTCTGAACAAAACATCCTATGAGCTCCTTACTGGCAAGAAGCCAAATGTCAGTTACTTCAGAGTATTTGGAGCTAAATGCTGGATCAAGGATCCCCATCACAAGTCAAAATTTGCACCTAAGGCTCACGAAGGCTTCATTCTTGGCTATGGAAAGGACTCACACTCCTATAGAGTCTTCAACCTTTTTCTCTATAAGATCGTTGAAACTGTGGATGTGAAATTTGATGAAACCAATGGTTCACAAAGAGAAATTCTGCCAAGTACACTAGATGAAGCTCCTCCAAGCGAATCTATCAAGCTAATGGGAACTGGTGAAATCATGCCTTCTGAAGCACAGCCTGAAGAGGAACTTATCATCTCTGCACCAAATCAACCTGAAGACACTGCTCAGACCTAAGACAATCCTCCCAATGATGACAATGATCAGCCAGAGCAAAATCTTCGTCCTGTTCATCCTCGTGTTGCAAATGAAGTACAAATCGAGAAGATAATTGACAACATCAATGGGCCTGGTCCGCTTACTCGCTCAAGAGCAACACAGTTAGCAAACTTCTGTGGGCACTTTTCATTTGTGTCAATATCAGAACCCAAGAAAGTTGCTGAAGCTTTTATGGAACCCGAATGGATTCAAGCCATGCAAGAAGAACTTCAACAGTTCAAGCTGAATAATGTTTGGGAACTTGTCAAGCGACCTGATCCTCGTATGCATAACATTATTGGAACAAAATGGATATATCGAAACAAGCAAGATGAGCATGGTCAAGTCGTCAGAAACAAAGCACGTCTTGTGGCTCAAGGATATACTCAAGTTGAAGGAATTGACTTCGATGAAACATTTGCTCCTGTTGCTAGACTTGAAGCTATTCGCATACTGCTAGCCTACGCTAATCATCACAACATCTTGCTATATCAAATGGATGTAAAGAGTGCATTTCTAAATGGCAAGATTGAAGAAGAAGTATATGTCGCACAACCACCTGGCTTTGAAGATCCAAAACATCCTGATATGGTGTACAAGCTAAACAAAGCACTGTATGGCCTCAAACAAGCTCCTCGTGCCTGGTATGATACAATCAAAGACTTCCTGAAGAGCAAAGGCTTCAAACCTGGATCCCTCGATCCCACACTCTTCATGAAGACATGTGATGGTGAACTGTTTGTGTGCCAAATATATGTGGATGACATAATCTTTGGCTGCACCAACCATAAGTACAGCGATGAGTTTGGGTACATGATGCAAGAGCAATATCAAATGTCCATGATGGGTGAGCTGAAATTCTTCCTTGGTCTTCAAATTCATCAGCAACGAAATGGCATCTTCATATCTCAAGAAAAATATCTCAAAGACTGCCTAAAGAAGTTCGGCATGCAAGACTGCAAAGGCTACACGACGCCAATGCCAGCCAAACACCATCTTGGTCCCGACGACAATGGTAAAGAGTTCGATCAAAAGGTATACCGCTCCATGATTGGTTCTTTGCTTTATTTATGTGCATCTAGGCCAGATATTATGCTTAGTGTTTGCATGTGTGCTCGATTCCAAGCGGCACCAAAGGAATCGCATCACTTAGCTGTGAAGCGAATTCTTCGATATTTGGCTTACACCCCAACACTCGGATAAAATTATGGTATCCCAAGGGCTCAAAATTTGATTTGGTTGGATTCTCGGATGCTGATTATGCTGGTGACAAGGTGGATCGCAAGTCTACATCAGGCACATGTCATTTTCTTGGTCGATCACTTGTCTGTTGGTCTTCAAATAAGAAGAATTGTGTATCACTCTCAGCTGCTAAATCTGAATACATTGCTGCTAGATCCTGTTGTGCTCAGCTTCTATGGATGAAGCAAACTCTCAAGGATTATGGCATCAACCTGAAACAAGTACCTCTCTTCTGCGACAACGAAAGTGCCATCAAGATAGCCAACAATCCAGTCCAGCACTTGAAGACAAAGCACATTGAAATACGTCATCACTTTCTCAGAGATCATGTCATGAAGAAAGATATAGATATCATGCACGTCAACACTGAAGAGCAACTGGCAGATATCTTCACAAAGCCCTTGGATGAGAAAAGGTTTTGCAAGTTACGGTGTGAGCTAAATATCTTGGAATCCTCGAATGTCCTGTGATCAGGCACACATCCTAACACTTATGCATGTTGATGACTTAGATGTGCAACACACAAAGTAATGTATATCTTCAATCAATGAAGATTTACACTCTGAGTGTGAATACATTAACATGGAATTTGACTTCGGAGCGCCACGATAATTGTGCGCCGTGTTTGGGTCTAATACTTCCTATATGGTGGGTAACGCCACCACCAACTTTCTCTGTTTGAAGTGTTTCACTCATGGCATTATATTGCAATAACTTCGCATTTGGTTTGTCTTCAGTTTCAATTTATCTTCATGATCTTCTACACTATGATGATTTGATTGTTTTCTGATATATATATGTACTAGTGTTCTATCCTCTACAGCATTCACTTATAGCTATGTCTTCAAGATTGGATCTTTTGAACTAAGTGAATGTGATCGGACACTAATCTCTCTATGCTTCCTATCTCAAACTCTATCTGTCCAAATCATATGCATTCTATTGAAACTGTCGAATGTCTTCTCTGCGTCCTAGTCAGCAGAAGGCAAAGAGACAAACATTAAATCTGTTTTAAATGACTTATCTTTATTGTTGAAATTCGGTGAAGCCGGAACAACTCTCCGACATGCCTGGCGGGCGTGGGAACGTGGGACAATTCTAAGTATGTTGCATGCTTGCCATGTACCCCTCAAATGTGAACCGCCAGGGGCACCAGCGTAATTGCACTGTGTCTCTCACCTACTTATAAATACTTGTCCCCTGCGGTAAAGAAATCCTTCTTCCACCTCTCCACCTCCGTCAAAACCCTAGCACCACCGCTAGCTCGCGACGACGCCGGCGACGAAGCGCTTAGCTGCCGCGACTTCTCCGACGCCGTCCTCACGCCGGCCGCGGAAATCGTCCTCTCCGCCGTTGCCATAGGTGTCCTCCGTCGCCAAGTTAGGGCACGGTGGGCTGAACTGCTCGGTCTCCTATTCTTCCCATCTAGCAGTTCTTCGTGCGGTAATTATAACTCTATTTTTACCACCTTTTAATCTTCAAGATTCATCCTATTTACCAAAAGTAGTTTCTGCCTATTCAATGTTAGATCTATTCTGTCTGCATCTCATACTGCCGAGTAAATTCACTTAGATTTCCTGTCTAGTTTGATTCCTCACTTGTACTCATTCACGGATTGGTACAAATCTGGAACCAACTCACCTATATAAGTGAATGTCTTCGCATCATGAGGTCAATATCTTCAAACTGATTTATCTTCAAAATCTTCTGAGAATGCATATGACCTCTTCCCCTTCCCTCGCATCTCTAATGCTGTCACAGGTACATGTCCGTGGGAGAATCCCTTGGTTCTCATAGTCTGCATTTGTTTGCAGAATACTTACAGCATCATATCAATTCTCCTGAAGCCAGTTCCTGCTTGACCAGCAAGCGTAAATCTCTGAAGCCTCTGAACGTATTGAAGACATTCAGCTTGAAGTTCATGGCTACAGAAAAATCAGCAAGGAAGGGTGGCAGACAACGTCGTGGGGGAACATCAAGGGATCTGCCTGGTCATCTGGCAGAAATGTATAAAACAGATCCTGAAGAAGATTACAATCAGCGCAAGACTAGAATCCAATGGATTCGACGCTATTGGGCTGAACAGTGGTACAAGTACAAGTTCGTCACCCAGGAGTACGCAGAGAAAAATGCTATCAAGAGCCATTGGGGTGATATTCTCTATAGAGGCCTTCCCCCCAGGAACAAAGCTGAAGCCATTGCGCAAGAATTTTATCCTTGCATGGTCCGTGGACCATAGCCTGAAGAAGTCGACCCATCATCATTGCTCTGGTGTCGTGACGACAATCTCTTCAAGCGCAACTTCCAGTTTGCTAAGGCTTCGGCAAAGGAAAACAAGAAGTCACGGGGATTAGACTTCAATCCTAGTCCCTCTGCTCCCCGTGATGATGGCACACGTGAGGCTAAAGAAAACAGAATTGGCCCCTTTGCAAACCTTGATGGCCTCATCACTTACATCCATGTCCAAGGTGCCAAGGTAGATCATTCTGATAATGATGCTGACACTGATGAAGCCCCAGCTCCTCCTTCGAAGTCACAGAAGAAAAAGAAGCTAAAGGCTTCTAAATCAGCACCTCCAAAAGCTTTACGCGCGAAGCCTCTGGCAACTGCACCTCCTGAAGCCAGTGTGCAGTCTGAAGATCAATCCCGTATCTCGAAGAAGACGGAGAAGAAAAAGCAACTTGTCAGGCATACTGATCAAGCCTTGACTCCTGCCGCCATTCTGCGTGAAGAACCCATTCATCTGTCAAGTGATGAAGATCTTGCTGATGATGCTCTTGAGCAGCTGATAAAGAGCAAGGAAGAAGCAGAAATCTTCAACAACTTGCCTCTCTTTGATGTGGCCATCATCCACAATTTCATTGATGAGTGGTTCGACACCCCCAATGTCAGCTTTGAAGATTTACAGCTTCCCATTGGCCTCAGTGTCGCCTTCAATGGTGCTATTGCTTCTGAGCTGGTTCTCGCTCAGCGAATTGTTGAGCTCAAGAACAAGATTGATTATGAGAAGGCTCAATTCAAGAAGCATGTGGCCAAGCTAAGTGTTCAAGACGTCCGAAACTTCAAAGTCATGCTGCATGAGCTTAAAGAAGCTTTTCTAAAGAAGCGCCAAGAAGCTCAAGGCTCTTGTGAGTGCATGAAGCATTTGGCTGATAAGTGTGTGCTTGCCTACAATGAGGCTGAGAAGCGCAAGTCACTTGGCCGTCCTGGCATTGACCCCATGATGGCTGCAAAGAAAAAGAAAAAGCTTTCTACTGACCAGCCTGCACCTTCAAGCCAAGAAGCCCCATGCATTATCTTCCCGAGCAGCATGACTGGCTCGAAGCCAAAGGTTACCACAACCACATCTGAACAGAAGAAGATGAGGGCTGCCGAGGCTGAAGCCAGAAAGAGGAAGAACACCGAAGCCTCTGATGCCGCTCCCTCCAAGAAGAAGCGCAAGACCAAGAAGAGTCGGGCTGCTCCCACAGAGCCCCTTGTTGTTGAACCCATCTCAGTGGTTCGTCCTGCATCTGCATCCCAAGAACTTCGCATGACTGTTCATGAGCCTGCTTCCACAGAGGCTCCTGCAGCTGAAGATATACCAGCAGCTGAACCCACCGCTGCTGAAGACATTGGTTATGATGACAATGTTGAAGATGATGAAGTTCTTCCTCAGATCAAATATAATGTGGTATCATCGCCTGTTCGTATGAACAGCGAAAACATCAGCATTGGTCGTCCTCTGACGCCAATTGCTCACGATGCATCGTGGGCTGATCACCCACAGCAACAAGACTCCCCCAGTACTCCCCAACAACAACAAACCACACCATCCGTACAAATTGAAGAGGATGAGGACCTGCCCACTCCATCTCCAAAGGCATCGCCTGTACTTCAAAGGCTTCGCAAAGGACCAAGGCCTCAAGTCCCTCTTCCAAGTGTTCCAGAAGGAGAAGTGCACCATCAACCTGTTGCACGTCAAGTGTTCTCTGAAGCCACTCCAACTGTGAATGTCTCTGTGTCTGAAGCACAAGCTGCTGAAGACAATCTGGCTGCATCAGCCGATGAGGAACGTCAAGAAGAACGTGTCCAAACTCCCCCCATGCCTGAAGAAACAGTTCATGAAGTGAACGTGTCTGTGCCTGACCCTCCAGCTCCTCAAGTGGAGGTTGAAACTCCTGAAGCTACCACAACAAACGCAAGTGAAGCCAATGCCGTTGTCATGGCTGAAGCTAATGTGGAGCTTGAACCAAACAGTGTGCCTGAAGCTAATGAGGCCACTGCACCTGAAGATAATGAGGCAACTGCTCCTGAAGCACCTGTTGTGCAGCCTGAAGCCTTAGTTGCTACCACTGCTCCTGTTCCGCCCCCAAGGCCCTATACAATCGAGCAAGCATACAACCATGGTGAGCTAATCTCAGTAAGATGGCCCGTTCTGGTCCCTCCGCCTAATGTCTCTGGACCTCGATTTGACTATCACATTGAGCATAGGCCTCAGCTCCAGAAGCCCAAGCCAAGACTGCCAAGGTTTCCAGGTACTGCAAACTCACCAGGGTCTTTGAACGCGAATGGCTTCAAGAGCCACAACACATTCTTTGACAGCTCAAAGAACCCCTACACGAAGCCAAGAATTTCATCAGATCGGTTCTGGAGTCATCAGCAGCGAAGCTATTACTGCTGTGTTCTGTATGATCAAGGGCGCATTTTCCCTCATATGCGTCTCGACATTGAAGCCATTACTGGACTGCCCTGCTTAGAAGAAGCACTTGACTGCTTTCGTGATGCTGGGCTGCTCGGTTTTGTCATAGATAAAGAACACTGGAATGAAGAGCTATTGCTTCAATTCTATACTACTCTACACATTCGCGGCTACAACAAAGATATCAAGACATGGGTTCTCGAGTGGATGACAGGAAATGTTCATCATGAAGCCAAAGCTCTCGACATCATTGAGCTTACAGGCCTATCCACTCCAGGAGAACACTATGAACCTGGTTGTCAAAATCACCGCAATGCTCTGGAAAGCATCTTTCATAAGCCTGAACCCAATATGAGTCAGATGTTGAGCATGATGAAGCCTTTGCCACATGATGCTAAATATCCAACAGAGTTCTTTGTTGAAGACCTTGATTATCTGCCATGCACCATATATCACATCATCAGACGAACTCTATGGCCTATCAAAGGACACTCATCAGCGCCAAAGCTTGAAGGAGTTATGAAGACTTTGGTCTTCTATATTCTCAATGGCATCAGCTTCAACACTCAAGAGTTCTTCATCAGGAAACTTGCTACTTCCGGCTCTGACCTGTTTGGTCTGAAGTTTTATGCTCCATGGGTCATGCGCCTTATCAAGCGACACTCATCTGTCAACTATCAACCTTCTGCTCGCAATCATGTGATTTTTCTACCAGAGGTTGATATGTCAGTCGAAGCTATATACCCTGAACCTGTCAAGAAGCCTCTTTGTCTTCAGAATGCCGAGCACCAAAGCTTCACTCAGCCTATTGAAGGTGTTCAAGCAGCGACACGAATCTATCCTTTGGCTGGAAACACTCGTCTGCCTCATCGAGCACCCACTAAAGCCACTAAAAGGACCATTGCACAAAGGCCTCGGAAGCGTTCTCGCGTTCTCAATGACCGAGAACTTCTTGTGGCCCTTCATCAGAAACAGGATCAACATCATTTCTGGCTCAAGAGACAGATGCACAGCCTCTTGGTGGATGTCAATTGCATTCGCAACCTTGCCACCAAGAATGCCTTTGTTGCTCATGAAACTTGCCGGCGATCATGGAAGAATTTGACCCTGCTCACTGCTGAAGCTGATCTTCAAGACGATGGGTTCAATGAAAGATTCTAGTTTGACTCCACTCCTCCACGGACTGCTGTCCTACGTCGTACTCCATCTCTTGAAGACTCTGAATATTCTTCCTCCGCGGCAACGGTAAATGCCAGAGTGATCGATGATGCAGGTGATGCTACTTCACCACCTCCTACTACTGCGCGCATCGACACTGCACCATGTTCATCTGCACTGCCACCCAATGACGACAACCCTGCTGCTTCACCTACTCATGTTGACGAGTAGATGCTCTATGTCTTTAAACCTTTTTGGTCCTTACTGACAAAAGGGGGAGAAGCGTATGAGTTGATAGTCTTCAAGCGGGTTCATATGGGCGGTTGCATTATATTTTGCTGCGTGCTTACAACTCTTGCCTTTTGAAACATTTGGTTCTCTGAGTTGTAACACCTAAACTTGATGGTCATCTGCTACTTATTTGCTTCTCTATGATGCGATGATAAATTCTGCATGTGCGATGATAACTTCCGCACTTAGATCATTCTGCAGACGTCCATTTTTCATTATGCATGTCATTCTACTTGCTATATCAGTTCATGCATGATAAATTATCTTCATAAGTTGAAGTGGATCTCCACAAGTACAACCTGCCATGTGCATTTGCATTCCAAAAGCAAATTACTTACATGCACATCTTCAGGGGGAGCCCTTGCAACTTATGAAGACTATTTCCTATCCTTACAATTTCACATATTTATCCCCGTTGAAAACTTCAACCAGTTTGTCATCAATCACCAAAAAGGGGGAGATTGTAAGTGCATCTAGTGCCACCCCTAGTTGGTTTTGGAGTATTGACGACAAAGTTGGTTGAGGGACTAATGCGTTTGTGAGAATTGCAGGATAACGTAGGTAGTGTCCCTCATTGATTCGGTTTACCTACCAGAGATGACCCCTAAAAATGTATGAAGACATTGAAGACAATGGTGGTATGAGAAGATATTCATATTGAAGACTATGACATGAGAAGACATTTTGTGAAGACTATGGAGCGCGAAGACTGTGTGGATTTGTTACTTCCTTTTCTTCTTTGTTGAGTCATAGGAACCACCGTACTGTTAAGTGGGGTCCAAGTGAACTAAGTCAAAGTGACTGAAGTGATGCTCAACTCAAATCCTATGTCTTCGAGCGAAGACAATGAGAGCAAACCTTATCCAGAGCTGGATGAGTCAGCTTTGCTTGTAGCCCAAGTAAAGTTGCCGCGTGTGTTTGAAATCTGACCGTTGGAACACGTGTCAGTTCCTTAGTGACCCAGGGTCATTTTGGACAAATCAGGTCAGGTTGCCTAGTGGCTATAAATAGCCCACCCCCTACACCATAAATTGGTGGCTGCTCAGAGTTTGTACACGGCTTTTGTCGTTTGAGAGCAACCCACCTCGAAGCATTTGAGAGAGAGAAAAATCCTTGCGAGGACAAAGCCCAAACACCCAGAGCCAAAGAGTGTTAGGCATCACTGAAGTCTTTCTGTATGTGTGACCTGAAGACTTATTACACTTGAGGATTGTGTATCCTCCAGCCGGTTAGGTGTCGCGTTCTGAGCATCCAAGAGTCATTGTGGATTGCTGGGTGAACGAAGTCTGTGAAGGTTTGGAAGTCTACCTTGAAGACTTACCAGAGTGATTGGGCGAGGACTGGGTGTCCTTAGCTAAAGGGGAATAAGGTGAAGACACGGTCTTCTGAGTTGAATCTCAGCCTCCCTAACCAGACGTACAGTTGTCACAGCAACTAGAACTGGTCCAACAAATCCTGTGTCTTCAACAAGCAACTGGTTCTATCTCTTCCCTCCTTTACTTTGAGTTTGTCTTCGTGAAGTCATTGCTTATCTGTCTTATCTGATTGACTTCATTGCTTGACTACTATTGTTGATTGGCTTCATACTATCTTCCATCCTGATCCTACTACCTAGCTGCTATTAGTCTTCGTACGTTAATGCTATTGCATACTTGACTATGGCTTGCTTGTTGTAGTTTATCTTCCGCTGCATATCAATTAGGTTATGTCTATTGTTTGTCTTCGAAACTTCCACGTTTTGAAGGCTTTGATAAAAATCGCCTATTCACCCCCCCCTCTAGTCGATAACTAGCACTTTCAGAGGGTACAAGGTACCAATCAACAGTTGAAGAATGGTCTGAATTGATCAATGCTCCTAAGGAAAACGAGGATGACTTGGATGTCTATGCCAAGAAGAAGAAAGATCACAACTCCATGGCTCACATGTACAGAGAGATCCCAGATGCTGCACTTGAGACTCATAAGCTTGGATCAGTACATTTTCTGTTGTTTGGACTGCCCACTATCAACTAGATCCTAAGGCATACTCGGTTACCCAAGTCAGGTGATCACAAGATGATCAGAGGCCATGCAATCAACCTACATCATAGATTTGATGTGCCTCAGAAGTTCAAAGTCATGAGCCTGATTGTGGAAACAATCAAAAGGACAGCTGCTGATCAGAAGAGGAGTTGTGGGTATGCCCCACAGATTCAGGAGCTTATAAACTCCAAGATGGGCACTCGCACATATCTCTTGGACAAGGAACACCTGCCCATCTACCCTGACTTTGAGGACAACACTATTGTGATGGATGAAGATGAACCATCATCTATGCAAGCACAAGAGAAGAAGGAGAAGGCAAGGATAGAGAAGGCTGCAAAGATGCCAACTATTGATGAGGCATCTCAGTATTTCCTGAAGAGCAAGCAAGATCAGCTTGGCTACTTGGTTGCCTCCACTCTGAGGATTGAGAAGGGCTTGGCCACCCTGACTCAAAACCAGGAGAGCTTGGAGAGAATCATAGAGCAGAAGTTCTATGATCTTGATGTGAAGGTCACTGAGATTCAGTCAGTTGTTGAGCAACTTCAGGAGGAATTGGAGGAGAAGAAGGGCAAGTCTACCACAGATGCATTGGCTAGAGTACCCAGAGGACAGAGATCTGCTGCAGTGCCAGTGACAGACACAAGAGCTACATTATCTACACCAGCAACAGCTTCAGTGCCACCAGCTCCAGTAGCCACTCCACCAGCTCCATCTACATCGACTGATGCTTTCATCCTTGGAGTCATCTCTACACCACCTCATCAAGACCAAGCCTGAGAGTCGATTAGCAATATGCATTTTTATGAACTTTTTGGTAACTTGTTGCCAAAGGGGGAGAAAATATATAGATCATAGGCTTCAAGAGAGAGTGTTGCTCCTGTTCTCTCTTGTTTTTCGTGGTTGAACTTTGTTTGCATGTTTGCTTGATACATTATATCGTTTGCGAGATACTTGGATGATCATGTGTTTGATCATATGCTATGCTACATTATTGCTTGTTGGATGATATTATCTCTTATATCCTCATATAATCATTCACTTTGCTTGGTGATGAGTGCATGTATTTAAACATTATCATTCTAAGGGCTCCACCAAGATGTATGTGACATGGAAGAGTAACCCATGATCCTAAATCATTGTGCATTTGTAGTCCAAAGCAAATCTTAAACTATGCAAAAATTTAGGGGGAGTGAGGGATTTCCGGACTAGGGGGTGTCCGGATAGCCGAACTATCATCATCGGCCGGACTCCAAGACTATGAAGATAGAAGATTGAAGACTTCGTCCCGTGTCCGGATGGGACTTTCCTTGGCGTGGAAGGCAAGCTTGGCGATACGGATATGTAGATCTCCTACCATTGTAACCGACTCTGTGTAACCCTAGCCCTCTCCGGTGTCTATATAAACTGGATGGCTTTAGTCCATAGGACGAACAACAATCATACCATAGGCTAGCTTCTAGGGTTTAGCCTCCTTGATCTCGTGGTAGATCCACTCTTGTAACACACATCATCAATATTAATCAAGCAGGACTTAGGGTTTTACCTCCATCAAGAGGGCCCGAACCTGGGTAAAACATCGTGTTCCTCGTCTCCTGTTACCATCCGCCTAGACGCACAGTTCAGGACCCCCTACCCGAGATCCGCCTATTTTGACACCGACATTGGTGCTTTCATTGAGAGTTCCTCTGTGTCGTCACCGATAGGCTTGATGGATTCTTCGATCACCATCAACGACGCAGTCTAGGGTGAGACCTTCCTCCCCGGACTGATCTTCGTACTCGGCGGCTTTGCACTGCGGGCCAATTCGCTTGGCCGTCTGGAGCAGATCGAAAGCTACGCCCCTGGCTGTCAGGTCAGATTTGGAAGTTTGAACTTCACGGCTGACATCCGCGGGGACTTGATCCTCGATGGATTCGAGCCACAGCCGAGCATGCCGCACTGTCACGGCGAGCATGATTTCGCTCTACGGCCGGACAATACCCTGGAGGCCGCACTTGAACCCGCTCCGATCTTCAATTCGGAGCCGGCTGCGCAGATCGAGGACGGATGGCTAGACACCGCCTTGGGGGCTGCAACCTCTACGGCGATAGAGCCGAACACTGACCTTGTCCCTCATAAAGCTCGTGACTCCGAGGTGCCGGACTCCTTGCCGGACTTCGAACCTCCCGCGCCCCCTCCGATCGAATCCGATTGGGCGCAGATCATGGAGTTCACCGCATCGGACATCTTTCAACACTCACCTTTCGGCGATATCTTGAGTTCGCTAAAGTATCTCTCGTTATCAGGAGAGCCCTGGCCGGACTGCGGTCAGGACGGTTGGGATGCGGACGACGAAGAAATTCAAAGTCCACCCACCACCCACTTGGTAGCCGTTGTCGATGATCTAACCGACATGCTAGACTACGACTCCGAAGACATCGACGATATGGACGACGATGCCGGAGACGACCAAGAACCAGCGCCTACTGGGCAATGGATAGCCACCTCATCATATGACATATACATGGTGGATATCCCAAAAGATGGGAATGGCGAAGGAATAGAGGAGGATGACCCCTCCAAAAAGCAGCCCAAGCGCCATCGTCAGCGGCGCCGCTCTAAATCCCGCCACAGCAAGAATGAAGATTCCGGCACCGGAGATAACAATACACCGGACAGTGCCGAAGAAAACCCACTCCAGCAAGATCCAGCGCAGGAGGATGGAGATGCCAGCCCTCATGAGAGAGCGGCAGAAGAAGAGGTAGAGGATTATATGCCTCCCTCCGGAGACGAAGGAAGCCTCGATGATGATGAATTCGTCATGCCTGAGGATCCCGTCGAACAAGAGCGTTTTAAACGCAGGCTTATGGCCACGGCGAACAGCCTCAAGAAAAAGCAGCAACAGCTTAGAGCTGATCAAGATCTGCTAGCGGACAGATGGACTGAAGTCCTCGCAGCCGAAGAACAGGAGCTCGTACGCCCCTCCAAAAGCTACCCTAAACGCAAGCTGCTCCCCCGCTTAGAGGAGGAAGCGTATGAACCCGCATCACCAGGAGACAATACGGCTGACCGAGCACCCCGTGGTCACGATAGAGAGGCCACTAGGCCCTTCAATAGACCCGTACCCCGGCATCGCTCGAAAAGCACAAGGCCACAGGGGAATGCTCCGGACATGCGAGATATATTGGAGGATAAGGCAAGACAATCAAGATCGATCTATGGATCGCGTGGGCGCCCCACGGTACGTGATGACAACCGTCGCGCCGGACACAGTAAGTCCGGCCGGGCCGAACAGAACAGACAAAGCCCTTTTGAGCTCCGTCGTGATATCGCCCAGTACAGAGGCGCCGCACACCCACTATGCTTCACAGATGAAGTAATGGATCATCAAATCCCCGAAGGGTTTAAACCCGTGAATATCGAATCTTACGATAGCACAACAGACCCCGCGGTTTGGATCGAGGACTATCTTCTTCACATCCACATGGCCCGCGGTGACGATCTTCACGCCATCAAATATCTCCCCCTCAAGCTTAAAGGACCAGCCCGGCTTTGGCCTAACAGCTTGCCAGCAGAGTCAATTGGGATTTGGGAAGACCTGGAAGCCGCATTCCTCGATAACTTCCAAGGCACGTATGTGCGACCACCAGACGCTGATGACCTAAGCCACATAATTCAGCAGCCAGACGAATCGGTCAGACAATTCTGGACACGGTTCTTAACCAAGAAAAACCAAATCGTCGACTGTCCAGATGCGGAGGCCCTCGCAGCCTTCAAGCATAACATCCGCAACGAGTGGCTCGCCCGGCACCTGGGACAGGAAAAGCCGAAATCCATGGCAGCCCTTACATCACTCATGACCCGCTTTTGCGCGGGTGAGGACAGCTGGCTAGCACGCAGCAACAACCTCAGCAAAAATTCTGGCAGTCCGGATTTCAAGGACCAGAATGGAAGGTCGCGTTGTAACAAAAGCAAACGCCACATCAACGGCGACAATAGTGAGGATACGGCAATCAATGCCGGATTCAAAGGCTCCAAACCCGGTCAGCGGAAAAAGCCATTCAAAAGAACTGCTCCGGGTCCGTCCAATTTGGACCGAATACTCGACCGCTTGTGCCAGATACACGGCACCCCCGAAAAGACAACTAACCACACCAATAGGGACTATTGGGTATTCAAGCAGGCAGGCAAGTTAATTGCCAAAAACAACGACAAGGGGCTGCATAGCGATGACGAGGAAGAGACCCGACCGCCGAACAATAGAGGACAGAAGGGTTTCCCCCCACAGGTGCGGACGGTGAACATGATATATGCAACGCACATACCCAAAAGGGAGCAGAAGCGTGCACTCAGGGATGTATACGCGATGGAGCCAGTCGCCCCGAAGTTCAATCCATGGTCCTCCTGCCCGATCACTTTTGACCGAAGGGACCACCCCACCAGCATCCGCCACGGCGGATTCGCCGCATTGGTCTTAGACCCAATCGTTGGTGGATTTCACCTCACCAGAGTCCTAATGGACGGCGGCAGCAGCCTGAACCTGCTTTATCAGGATACAGTGTGCAAAATGGGCATAGACCCCTCAAGGATTAAACCTACCAAGACGACCTTTAAAGGCGTCATACCAGGTGTAGAAGCCAATTGTATAGGCTCAATTACACTGGAAGTGGTCTTCGAATCGCCGGATAACTTCCGAAGCAAGGAGTTAATCTTCGACATAGTCCCGTTCCGCAGTGGCTATCACGCCCTACTCGGACGTACTGCGTTCGCAAAGTACAACGCGGTGCCGCACTACGCATACCTCAAGCTCAAGATGCCAGGCCCTCGAGGATTCATCACATGTGACACTCCAAAATTTTTATTTGGTTTTTATCAAAAACTTTGTGGTTTTGAGGAGAGACTTTTGTTTTTAAATTTTTTCTTTTTCAGAAAAAAAACCTTCTTCTTAAAAACCTCCTTTTGCCTTGGCAGGGATTTTATTTCTTTCAAACTTTGGTGGTTGATCTTTTGCAAACTTCTTCTCTGTTGGTTCTCTCTCAAAATTATTTTGGGAGTTTAATCTTTTTCTTTTAAAAAGAAACTCCATGAAAATTTGGGATTTTCATATCTTTGAAGCCACCCTTGGCTTTGTATTTTTGCACATGAGATAAAACCCCTCCAAAACCTCCCCTACAACTTGTGATCAACCTAAACTCTCTGTCCCAACTAATCCAAACTGGTTTTGGATTTTTATTCTAATTATTTTTCCCCCAATTCAATTCTGAAAATTATTTGGAGCCTGAGAGATTTTCAAAGCAAGTGCCCTATTGCATTTGAGTTTTGACCTCAAACCAATTCTCCTGGATTGTCCTTTGAACCCACAACCCAGAACCATCTTGATCCACTCCTCCCCTTTTCAAAATTTTCAAAATTCAGTCTCTGCAAGTTTGGACCAGATTTGCCAAATTTGGTGAAATTCATATCTACACTCCTCCAAAAATTCCACCAAAATTCAGGCAGCCTATTTGAGCAATGAGAAGCCACTCCACCAAAAATCAGCTCAAGGAAAAATCACCAGAGGCCATTTTCATTCGGTCGAACACCTTGTGGGCACTGTTACTGTTCAAAGTTCAGAAAAATTCAGTTTCAGTGTCATCTTCAGTTTCGACAGTTTCAGTCACGCGGCCACAGTGCACTTGGCACGTTGCTCGCGGCCTCACTTGCTTGTCCGAAGCTTCACACGCGCACTTGGCGCGACCCTGGCGTCGGTGGCGCCCTGGCCCGCCTGCGTCGGCGTGTCTTGCGGCGGCCGGCTCCCCGTAACGGCCGATAGGGAGGAGAACGGTGGCGCAACGCCGTTCGGCACCGCCCAAATCCTCTGGTGGCTCCGCGTGGCCTTCTCCGTGCCAGCGCACGCATGCGGCACCATCACCGTGGCACAGCACGCACGGAGCGCGCTCTCTGCCGCCGACGGGCCCGCGCCACCCCGTTCCGTCGAGCTCGACCCAAACACCCAAACCCCGGCCAGTTTAACACTAAAACAGGCCCATTGAACCTCCATGATGACGCTCGACCCCCTAACCACCCCGACCGAGCACTGCGCCACCGTAATCGCTCGCCGGTGATCCTCGTTCACGGCAACCGCCTCGGACCGCCTATATAAAGGGGTCCCGAGCTCACTCTCGTGCACGCAGCACCCCCACTACTCACCAACACCCCGCCAGGCCACTAGGGGGACCTCGAGGAGGTCTCCTCCCCTAGCTCCAGCCGCCTCGCCCCGCCTCGGCCTCCAGCCCGAATCGTTCTGGTGAGGCCATCTCCGGTGCTCAAACCCCGTTCGCTACCCTCTCTAGCTGCCACGAGCATAACCCCCTCTTCAATTTAACCTCTGTAGCCCTCTCCGACGAGCCCCTCGACCACCCGAGCCGCCGTCCGCCGGAGCAGAGCTCGCCGTCGACATGGTGCTCGCCGACCGACTCCACCACCATCAACTGACGCGGAAGGGTACCCTGAGCACGGAGGTACTCTCCGATCTCTCTGCCTCGCCGTGGATCGCCGCCAGCGACCACCGCGGCTCTCGGGCGCCGGCGAACTCTGCCGCCCCGTTTGAACTTTTGAACCTGACGGGTGGGACCCCACCGTCAGCCTCTCTGCTCTCTCTTTCGAACCGTTTTCTGGAAGCGCCTTCGGGCAGAATGCGTTTTCTCTTCGGGCTGGCGTATTCGCTACCGAAGCGTTTTCTGTTTTTATAAACTAGCCCCTGGAAATCTTCTGTTTCATTACAAATAAGTCCCTGGACAAAAACCCTTATAACTTTTAATCAGAAAAGTATTTTTGATTGATTCTTTTTCTGTTCTCTTTAAAATTTTGTCTAGTTTTTTATCATATTTATTTGAAAAATATTTGGTTTACCTTCTGTGCTCTCCTTGGTATTTACGTTAGCGCATATATTTTCTTTAAAACGTAGATACCGAAGGAGGTGACGGAGCCGCGAACTTCACCGAGCTAGGCTCCGACTACTCTGAACCAGGCAAGCATGTTTGAACTTTTGATATGATGAGTGTTTCGGCATGTTTTGCATTTAGTTAGTTTCATGGCATGTTGGTAAGCATACCGATGAACATTATGTTTTTGTGATAATAAGGTGAGTGAGTTCAATGATCCATACGTGGATGAATGTGAATATGAATGGCCATGTGTTGGCATGAGGATGGGTACGATGGCAGTGTTGTAGCATGCCAGTCTTACTCCAGACTATGTGACTTCAGTGTCAAACCATATCGGTCCAGTACCTATCATTTCCTTCCTTGTACTACCACATGTTTTCCGCAAGGAATATGGTTTAGTAAGTTGCAAACCACTTTCATGGTACACACCAAAGAGGAGAGGCCGTGATGATGGTTCCATGGCCCTGGATTAAAGCCAGTCATCCGGTCAGGGGGCATGGGTGTTTCCGGTTGGGACCGAGAGGGGGGCACCCCTTAGAGCGCGCGTATATAAATTTGATCCCATGCTATTCGAGATTGTGATCTCCCCGTCTCAAAAGTTTTTCTTGGACGATGACTAGGGTGATTCCTAGCATCGAGAGGTAGGATGGGTGTGTACCGGTTAGCTGTGTTTTCTTCCGAAATACCGTAAACGGAACTAGTCCTTCGTGACTACGGAAATCCGTTGACTGTGGGAAAATTTTTGTACAAACTCTGCAGAGTCATATATTCCTCCAAATCATCTCTTCCATGTCAAGTTTCGTTCCATCTTATCCTAATCAATTGGCAGCTTTGATGACAGAGACTCCGGTGAATCACATGAGTGCTAGTCCGATTGAATGATTATTCCTGTGGATGGACTAACCCTTTTATTCTCATGGATTGAATGTTTATTATGAGTATGGTTTACTGGTGAATTTAAAGCCCTTTCTGCGATGTCGCTCAGACGTCCGACTGTGGCATTTCTTTTAAAGCCCTTTCTGCGATGTCGCTCAGACGTCCGACTGCGGCATTTCTTTTAAAGCCCTTTCTGCGATGTCGCTCAGACGTCCGACTGTGGCATTTCTTTTAAAGCCCTTTCTGCGAGGTCGCTCAGACGTCCGACTGTGGCATTTCTTTTAAAACCCTTTCTGCGACGTCGCTCAGACGTCCGACTGTGGCATTTCTTTTAAAGCCCTTTCTGCGATGTCGCTCAGACATCCGACCGTGGCATTTCTTTTAAAGCCCTTTATGTGGTGTCGCTAAGATGCCCGACTGTGGCATCATTTCCTTATTTTTATTTGTTCACCTTTCGAGGCGTCGCTTCAGACACTCGATCGGTCCTTATTTATGCTCTGTGGGATTTCAGGCGGACTACCGCCGTTTCCCTTTTTACTTACCCGTTATGCTAATTTTATTTATTGTGCATTAAGGAATTAATCATGTTGCATCCATGCACGCATTTGTTATATCTTACGTCCGAACTGTCTTGCGAGTACTTTCAAAGTACTCACTGGCTTGTTGATTTGGCCAGATGCTGACGAAGGCGATCTCATGGATGAAGAGTTCGATAGCGAGTCCGATACTTAGAGGAGTCCCAGTCAGTCTCGTGCGACCCTGGATTTGGCCACTGTTTTATAACCGCTTCCGCTACCAAATAAATTTATCGAGCCTCACCTCGACGTTCAATGAAATGATATCCTTAGAGTCTTGTATTTCCCTTCCCGTTGTGCTTTTCCACCACCAACCTATCCATGAGTCAGTAGTATGTCTCCACACCACTGTGTCCTGTCCGCCATTATGTATGATTATTGGCGTGCTTGTAATAATTTGGTTGAGCGACCGCAGTTCAACCCTGTAATATATTTTATGCTACTGGCTTATTGTATCAAGAAATTGTCTACCAGTGAGGAGGATTTCTCTCATACTGGACTCAAAAGACTGGCTTTTCAATAAATATTTTTATTGGAAAAACCGGTCGTGACAAGCTTGGTACCAGAGCCAGGCTGACTGTAGGAAGCCACTAGGTGCGATCGCTAATTAGTTATCAGCATGACAGAGCTATTTTATGCTTTTGCAATTGTAGTCATTTTTTGTCAGTCAGCATAAATTTATGATCTGACCCTGCAGAATTTTGCCTACTTTTGTAGATGGCCGACGTCAGCTGCGAGTCTCAGACCTTCGCCAACGTGCCCAATGGGTTCGTCAAGCTTCTTTCTTTCATCGTTCAGGTCGCGATGGGGCCATCCGTACGCCCAGTCTTCACACTCTACCAGCACCGAGTCAACGACAGTCTGACCGTGCACCAGGCCGCGGTGCAGTTCAGGGGAGGGCGTGGTGAGTCACGCCGCTTCCGGTTCGTAGGAAGAGCGATGCCTACGGAGAGGCATGCTATGCAGATGGCAGCCCGCGAGGCGATAGCTCGTCTCAGGGATGTCCTTCCCGTGATGAGGACTCGTCGTTACCATTATCTTCCGTACCAGGTGCCTTACACCTGTCACTACGCATACTCCTGCCCCAGAGGAGAGCGAGACGAGGCTTTTGAGATGCTCATTGAGTATCTCCGGGCCCTGGAGGCAGCCTTCGACAACCTGGTGGACGACTTCGTAGCTACCCGCATGGACTCAATCCATGGCTGTGCAGCCAACAGGAGGGAGCTCCTACCCATCGCTCCGTCACCGACTTTTGTCTCGTCATCAGCATTTTTTACGCCTACTCGTCGCCTGCCTTCTACCGAAGAATTTAGCCAAGTTATTGCACCCACTCCAGCGCGCACTACACCAACCTTCGCGCCCACTCCTGTACGTGTTGCTCCGCCCCTGGCAACCGCTCCGCCCGCTCTGCGCAACACTACACGTATGGAGCCCATTAGCGAGGAGGAAGTCGAGTCCCCAACCTCGCTACGCCTCGCCCTCGGCAGGGCAAGGGAGATCGTCAACATCTCAGCCTGAGTACGCTTAGCTGCCGTGTATTGTACCGCTTTGTAAGATATGTGCATAGGATGTGAGAAGTAGCCTGTTTGCGCATCATGTAGGATCTGGAGAAGTGCACTAGCCTTAATAACATGTCAGGATTATGTACGCATATCCTGAGTAATGTACTGTATAATTACCGCCCACGTGTAAGATATGTAATGAGCAGTCCTTCTCCGTGCGCAAGTCGATTTGTTTTTCTTAAGTAAGCTTGGGTATTTAATAATATCCGCCAGCTTTATGCATTTATGGTTTTATTTTTGCGACTCTTTCCGCTTTTCTTAAGAGTTTTACAAAAATACTTTTCCCAGAGTGAAAAATGTCTCGTCCTTGGACACGTTCCATGCCAACTCCACCAGAGGAAATTCATGATACTCAGCCCAACAATGAGTTCACTCAGGGACAGTCAAGCCAACAAGGCAGTGAATCGGCACTTTCACAGATGTGCCGCCTTTATGAACAGAGTCAGCAACAACATCACGAGATGATGAACCAAGTCATCAACATGGGGAATCATCATGGACAGTATCAGCAACATTCCAAGTTATCTGAGCTACAGAAGACACGTCCTCAAACATTTTCTCACACTGACAAGCCTCTTGAAGCCGAGGACAGGCTTCGGGATATGGAGAGGAAATTAATTATTGCAAAGTGTTCAGATCTCGAGAAAGTACTATATGCTCCACACTATCTCACAGGAGCAGCCGCATCGTGGTGGGAGAATTTTCTGCACATGCATCCCAACGAAAATGACATAACCTGGGATGATTTCAAGGAAGGTTTCCGTGGTGCACATATTCCTAAGAGTATTATGAAAATCAAGAAGAGAGAATTTGATGACCTCAAACAAAGGAACATGACAGTGTCAGATTACAACAGTCAATTTACCCTATTATCCCGCTACGCCAATGAGGAGCGTATGACTGAAATCAAGAAGATGGAGAAATTCCTTGACGGTCTGGCGCCCGCACTTAAATGCCAACTGGTCGTGCACACTTTTCCTGATTTTAAAACGCTGGTGGACAAGGCCATTACTCTGGAAAATGAGAGACACAGTCTGGAAGATATCCGCAAGCGAAAAAGGGACCAGACTAATCACACTCGCAATCACCGAAGCAAGATAGATTTTAAAAGGGGTGGAACACCCAAATTCTCATCCAATGTCTCACGCCCAATCAAGAATTTTCATGCAAGGGACAAGGAATTCACCTATCGCCCCGGCGTTACTTGTTACGCTTGTGGAGAAGAAGGGCATTATGCCAAACAGTGCCCCAAGCCGAGGAACTCAACCCCAAAGCCGAACAACGGCGGCAATAATTCAGCGCCCAAACGAAACAATTTCAATCCCAACAACAACCACAGGAAGGGTCATCTGAACCACGTAACCAAAGAGGAGGCACAAAATGCTCCGGATATCGTACTCGGTACGTTTCCTGTCAACACAATACCTGCAATGGTTTTGTTTGATTCTGGAGCTTCTCACTCTTTTATCTCGAAAAGTTTTGCTTTGCAAAATAATTTTTCGATGCTTCCTTTGGAGAAATCCATAATAATCAAGTCCCCCGGGATTCAGCAAGTTTCTCAGAATTACTGTCAGAATGTGGTCATTGAGTTTGAAGGATTGGAGTTTTACGCAAATCTTATTGTATTGGAAAATAAAGGACTGGATGTCATCCTAGGGATGGATTGGCTAACCACCAATAAAGGTTTTATCGACTGTTTCAACAGGACCGTGATTCTCACACACCACCAAGGGAAGACAATAAGAGTATCAGCCAAGGAGGAAAAAGACCCCGGCAACCGAGATTAAATAAGGAGGACGTTTCTGAGCTAAACAAGGTTCCAGTAGTGTGTGAATTTCTAGATGTATTCCCTGAAGAGCTGCCAGGCATGCCACCAGATCGAGAAATAGAATTCCGCATTGAGCTAGCACCAGGAACCACCCCAATATACAAAAAACCATACAGAATGGCACCATCCGAGTTGATCGAATTGAAGAAGCAAATAAAGGAATTACTGGATAAAGGATACATTCGGGCCAGCTCCTCACCTTGGGGATCACCAATCTTATTTGCCAAGAAGAAGGATGGAACGCTGAGATTGTGTATCGACTATCGAGCACTTAACATGGTCACGGTCAAAAACAAATACCCGATGCCAAGGATAAACGATTTGTTTGATCAACTTGCTCAGGCCAAGGTATTCTCAAAAATTGACTTGAGGTCAGGATACCATCAATTGAAGGTACAAACGGAAGATATCCCCAAAACAGCCTTCACCTCCAGATATGGACTGTACGAGTTCATAGTGATGCCATTTGGATTAACTAACGCCCCTGCATATTTTGTTCACCTCATGAACAAAGTATTTATGAAGTTTATGGACAAATTCGTCGTAGTATTCATCGACGATATTCTGGTATACTCCAAAACACCAGAAGAGCACGCAGAACATCTTAGGATTGTACTAGGAGAGCTAAGGAAACACCAATTGTATGCCAAGTTCAGCAAGTGCGAATTTTGGCTAAGACAAGTAGGTTTTCTAGGCCACGTGCTGACTCAAGACGGTATAGCAGTGGACCCAGAGAAAGTCAAGGCCGTACTTGACTGGAAGTCACCAGCCAGCGTAACAGACATACGAAGTTTCTTGGGAATGGCAGGATATTACCGCAGATTTATTGAAGGATTTTCCACCATATCCAAGCCTATGACACAGTTACTCAAGAAAGATAAGAAGTTTGAATGGACAAAAGCCTGCGAGAAAAGTTTCCAAGAGCTAAAACGGAAATTAACAACAGCACCAGTATTAATTGTACCCGATATACACAAGAATTTTGAAGTATTTTGTGACGCATCCAGAAAGGGTCTCGGATGCGTGTTGATGCAAGAAGGCAAGGTTGTCGCCTACGCTTCAAGGCAACTTCGCAAACACGAGGAAAATTATCCCACTCATGATTTAGAAATGGCAGCACTTATTCATGCACTCAAGGAATGGAGGCATTTTCTACTTGGAAATCGATGTGAGATATATACGGATCACAAAAGCCTCAAATACATTTTTACGCAGCCAGAACTAAATTTACGGCAACGCCGCTGGTTAGAATTGGTAAAGGATTACGATGTGGGTATCCAATACCATCCAGGGGAAGCAAACGTAGTGGCCGATGCCCTGAGTCGGAACCCCAGCTCCGACGGGAACTGTCTGCACAGCTTGAGGCCCGAATTCCATCAAGAATTTGTCAAGCTCAACTTGATAATGGTAGCAGAAGGCACCATATCAAACCTGGAAATACAACCACACCTTGTGGAGAAAATTAAAGAGGCTCAGTCCGGTCACCCCAGCATTGAAGGAATTAAAAGGAAGTTGAGTATGAGCAACGCCTCGGAATTCGTCATAGACAATGAAGGAATATTATGATACGGAGAAAGGCTATGCGTGCCAAACATAGAAGACCTTAAACAGCAAGTTTTAACTGAAGCACACACCACTCCATATTCGATCCACCCTGGAGGAACCAAAATGTATAAGGATATTCAGGAAAGATTTTGGTGGCACGGTATGAAGAGGGACATAGCCGCTTTCATTGCGTGTTGCGACTCATGTCAACGCATAAAAGCCGAACATCAGAGACCAGCCGGACTACTGCAACCTAACAAAATACCTGAGTGGAAATGGGATGAAATAGGGATGGATTTTATTGTCGGATTACCTCGGTCACGACACGGGAATGATGCCATATGGGTCATCACTGACAGGTTGACCAAAGTAGCACACTTTATTCCAGTAAAGACAACCTACACCACTCAGAAGCTTGCCAGGATTTATCTTTCCCGCATAGTCTGTCTGCACGGTGTCCCAAAGACTATAATTTCCGACAGAGGCACTCAGTTCGTCTCAAGATTTTGGGAGCAATTGCAACAGGATCTGGGAACCCAACTAGCCTTGAGTACCGCATACCATCCACAGACTGATGGACAAATAGAACGCGTAAACCAGGTTTTAGAAGACATGCTGAGAGCATGTGTTCTCACCTATGGAACCAGTTGGGAGGACAGCCTGCCATATGCCGAGTTCGCATACAACAACAGTTACCAGACCAGCCTGCAAATGGCTCCTTTCGAAGCCCTATACGGAAGGAGATGTCGTACCCCGTTAAATTGGTCAGAGACCGGAGACAGCCGCATCTTCGGACCAGATATGCTCAGAGAAGCCGAGGAAAAAGTCAAGCTAATCAGGGACCGACTTAAGACCGCTCAAAGTCGACAGAAAAGTTATTATGACCAGAAACATCGTAGGGTCAGCTTCGAACCCGGTGAATTCGTATACTTGAGAGTATCCCTGATGAGAGGATTGCAACGGTTTAAGATTAAAGGAAAATTAGCAACAAGATTCATTGGACCATTTTGCATAGTGGCAGAAGAGGCACTGTAGCCTACCAGCTAGACTTACCCGAAGACTTGTCCGACATTCACGACGTGTTCCATGTCTCTTAGTTAAGGAAGTGCGTAAGCAACCCAGAGAAACAAGTATCCCATGAGAACATTGACATACAGCCAGACCTCACTTATCGAGAACGTCCCATAAGAATATTAGAGGAGCCTGAAAGGAGGACCCGACAGAAAACCATCAAGTTTTTCAAAGTCCAGTGGAGCAATCACACCGACAGTGAAGCAACTTGGGAAAGCGAGGATTTTCTTCGGACAGAGCATCCACACTTATTTAAGGATCAGCTGAAATCTCGGGGATGAGATTTTTCCTAAGGGGGTAGGTGTTGTGACACTCCAAAATTTTTATTTGGTTTTTATCAAAAACTTTGTGGTTTTGAGGAGAGACTTTTGTTTTTAAATTTTTTCATTTTCAGAAAAAAAACCTTCTTCTTAAAAACCTCCTTTTGCCTTGGCAGGGATTTTATTTCTTTCAAACTTTGGTGGTTGATCTTTTGCAAACTTCTTCTCTGTTGGTTCTCTCTCAAAATTATTTTGGGAGTTTAATCTTTTTCTTTTAAAAAGAAACTCCATGAAAATTTGGGATTTTCATATCTTTGAAGCCACCCTTGGCTTTGTATTTTTGCACATGAGATAAAACCCCTCCAAAACCTCCCCTACAACTTGTGATCAACCTAAACTCTCTGTCCCAACTAATCCAAACTGGTTTTGGATTTTTATTCTAATTATTTTTCCCCCAATTCAATTCTGAAAATTATTTGGAGCCTGAGAGATTTTCAAAGCAAGTGCCCTATTGCATTTGAGTTTTGACCTCAAACCAATTCTCCTGGATTGTCCTTTGAACCCACAACCCAGAACCATCTTGATCCACTCCTCCTCTTTTCAAAATTTTCAAAATTCAGTCTCTGCAAGTTTGGACCAGATTTGCCAAATTTGGTGAAATTCATATCTACACTCCTCCAAAAATTCCACCAAAATTCAGGCAGCCTATTTGAGCAATGAGAAGCCACTCCACCAAAAATCAGCTCAAGGAAAAATCACCAGAGGCCATTTTCATTCGGTCGAACACCTTGTGGGCACTGTTACTGTTCAAAGTTCAGAAAAATTCAGTTTCAGTGTCATCTTCAGTTTCGACAGTTTCAGTCACGCGGCCACAGTGCACTTGGCACGTTGCTCGCGGCCTCGCTGGCTTGTCCGAAGCTTCACACGCGCACTTGGCGCGACCCTGGCGTCGGTGGCGCCCTGGCCCGCCTACGCCGGCGTGTCTTGCGGCGGCCGGCTCCCCGTAACGGCCGACAGGGAGGAGAACGGCGGCGCAACGCCGTTCGGCACCGCCCAAATCCTCTGGTGGCTCCGCGTGGCCTTCTCCGTGCCAGCGCACGCATGCGGCACCGTCGCCATGGCGCAGCACGCACGGAGCGCGCTCTCTGCTGCCGACGGGCCCGCGCCACCCCGTTCCGTCGAGCTCGACCCAAACACCCAAACCCCGGCCAGTTTAACACTAAAACGGGCCCATTGAACCTCCGTGATGACGCTCGACCCCCTAACCACCCCGACCGAGCACTGCGCCACCGTAATCGCTCGCCGGTGATCCTCGTTCATGGCAACCGCCTCGGACCGCCTATATAAAGGGGTCCCGAGCTCACTCTCATGCATGCAGCACCCCCACTACTCACCAACACCCCGCCAGGCCACTAGGGGGACCTCGAGGAGGTCTCCTCCCCCAGCTCCGGCCGCCTCGCCCCGCCTTGGCCTCCAGCCCGAATCGTTCTGGTGAGGCCATCTCCAGCGCTCAAACCCCGTTCGCTACCCTCTCTAGCTGCCAGGAGCATAACCCCCTCTTCAATTTAACCTTTGTAGCCCTCTCGGACGAGCCCCTCGACCACCCGAGCCGCCGTCCGCCGGAGCAGAGCTCGCCGTCGACGTGGTGCTCGCCGACCGACTCCACCACCATCAACTGACGCGGAAGGGTACCCTGAGCACGGAGGTACTCTCCGATCTCTCTGCCTCGCCGTGGATCACCGCCGGCGACCACCGCGGCTCTCGGGCGCCGGCGAACTCTGCCGCCCCGTTTGAACTTTTGAACCTGACGGGTGGGACCCCACCGTCAGCCTCTCTGCTCTCTCTTTCGAACCGTTTTCTGGAAGCGCCTTCGGGCAGAATGTGTTTTCTCTTCGGGCTGGCGTATTCGCTACCGAAGCGTTTTCTGTTTTTATAAACTAGCCCCTGGAAATCTTCTATTTCATTACAGATAAGTCCCTGGACAAAAACCCTTATAACTTTTAATCAGAAAAGTATTTTTGATTGATTCTTTTTCTGTTCTCTTTAAAATTTTGTCTAGTTTTTTATCAGATTTATTTGAAAAATATTTGGTTTACCTTCTGTGCTCTCCTTGGTATTTACGTTCGCGCATATATTTTCTTTAAAACGTAGATACCGAAGGAGGTGACGGAGCCGCGAACTTCACCGAGCTAGGCTCCGACTACTCTGAACCAGGCAAGCATGTTTGAACTTTTGATATGATGAGTGTTTCGGCATGTTTTGCATTTAGTTAGTTTCATGGCATGTTGGTAAGCATACCGATGAACGTTATGTTTTTGTGATAATAAGGTGAGTGAGTTCAATGATCCATACGTGGATGAATGTGAATATGAATGGCCATGTGTTGGCATGAGGATGGGTACGATGGCAGTGTTGTAGCATGCCAGTCTTACTCCAGACTATGTGACTTCAGTGTCAAACCATATCGGTCCAGTACCTATCATTTCCTTCCTTGTACTACCACATGTTTTCCGCAAGGAATATGGTTTAGTAAGTTGCAAACCACTTTCATGGTACACACCAAAGAGGAGAGGCCGTGATGATGGTTCCATGGCCCTGGATTAAAGCCAGTCATCCGGTCAGGGGGCATGGGTGTTTCCGGTTGGGACCGAGAGGGGGGCACCCCTTAGAGCGCGCGTATATAAATTTGATCCCATGCTATTCGAGATTGTGATCTCCCCGTCTCAAAAGTTTTTCTTGGACGATGACTAGGGTGATTCCTAGCATCGAGAGGTAGGATGGGTGTGTACCGGTTAGCTATGTTTTCTTCCGAAATACCGTAAACGGAACTAGTCCTTCGTGACTACGGAAATCCGTTGACTGTGGGAAAAAATTTGTACAAACTCTGCAGAGTCATATATTCCTCCAAATCATCTCTTCCATGTCAAGTTTCGTTCCATCTTATCCTAATCAATTGGCAGCTTTGATGACAGAGACTCCGGTGAATCGCATGAGTGCTAGTCCGATTGAATGATTATTCCTGTGGATGGACTAACCCGTTTATTCTCATGGATTGAATGTTTATTATGAGTATGGTTTACTGGTGAATTTAAAGCCCTTTCTGCGATGTCGCTCAGACGTCCGACTGTGGCATTTCTTTTAAAGCCCTTTCTGCGATGTCGCTCAGACGTCCGACTGTGGCATTTCTTTTAAAGCCCTTTCTGCGATGTCGCTCAGATGTCCGACTGT
>NC_057807.1:398634504-398637700 GCF_018294505.1 Triticum aestivum
CTCTCCTGCTGTTCCCCGCCGCCCTTGGAGTTCCTCGCCGGAGTCGTCCCCGTGCGCCGCCGCCACCGGGGATGGATGGATCTGGCCGGGATCCGCCGGATCCACCCCATCCCGGACCTCCCCGAAGTTCCCTCGCCCCGCCGCCGGTGCCTTGCTCCGCCGCCGCCGCCCTGGTCGAGGTCGAGCGGAGGAGCCGCTCGACCCGGCCGCTTGCACCGCGCCCACGTGGGCCCCGGCCCAGCAGCGCCAGGCCGCCGGCCCAGTGCCCCGGCCTGCCAAGCCCTCCCCGCCAACTGGGCTCAGCCCGCTAGGTGAGGACCCACAAATCCCGCCCTGGGCGTCGTTTAGTATTTCACGCCCGTCCTGGTTTTTTTTTAAAAACCTGCTAAGTCCCGAATCTGTGTAATTTTCATGTCATGTTTGACCTGTTGTATCTCTGCATCCGTAGCACCGTTTCGTGCGTGTAATATGTCAAATTGTTCGTCTCAACGAGTACATCATTTTATTCCATTGCATCATATTCATTTGAGGTCATCTTGATGCCTGAATCATCGTTGTAAGAGTGCTTCATAATGTTTTCTGCTGTCTGTTATCAGAACGAGCTCTTTTGTCATTTTTGCCATGATTGATGCGTGCATCCTATGAGGTTGATGTCTACATGTGTTTTGAACTATGTTATGTCTTCTTTACAGAGGTGTTTACCATGTATTTTTGTGATCAATGTGGTGACTAGCACAAGCATGCAAACTAGGCATCGTGATGTTGCTGATTTTAGTCTCTGTTCTGCTGTTATTTTGATGCCATGTAAACTTGATGCTACAGAGAGATCCATGCATATTTTGAGATACTTCAGTAAGGGTGTTTTGAACATGTGGTTATTGTCTATCCATTCATGCTCTTGGTTGCAATTATGGAGTAGTCTAGCATGTCATTTTCGTGCTCTACTTTTGCTTCAAAATGTTTCCTGGCAGATTGTTTACATGTTATTCAATTTGACGGAGGTTGCTATAGTTGATCCTTGCATGCTATGGACTTGTTCTTGACTTGGTTTGTTTCACAAACATGTCTTCTTGATGATGCTATGCTTATCTTGTCATGCAATGACTTGTGGTGAGTGAATCGAGCTTGTTAAGTAGTGTTCATGATGTTGCTGTTTTGCTAGGCTGAATATGTTATTTCGTGATGCTATATAAACATGTTGCTACTAATCATTCTATGCATAATCTGGAGATGTTTTATAAATATGTTTTGATTTAAATTTCATCCTCTAACCATACATGCCCCTGGTTGCATTTATAGCTTGCTGTAGATTGTTCATATCTTGTTCCTAAGTTGCTTCATAATGTTGCTGTCAGCCTGTTAACATTAAGTTCAGTTGTTTCCATGATCATTGCTAGTGATCCATGCACCCTATGACCTTGCTATTGCCATGCTTAGATTAACAAACATGCCTTCTTACTTTTTGTTGCCTTGCCATGCCATGTATTGCTCTGTAGTGAGTTGCACAAGCTCATCTACATGCCTTCATAATTCTGTTCCTGCCATGTTTGAATCTGTATAATAACTTGCTATGTTTACGTGGGTGCCATCATATTTTCTGATCCTTTTTGGCTTATGGTCAGTAAGGGACTTTTGATCTATGCATTTAGTAGATTCATGTCATGCCTTTGTTTGCCATAATAAGTTCCTGTAACATGTTGTTTGATAGCTCTAAACATTGCATCGTGATGTTATTTTCTGCAAAGTCTGAATTGTTATAACTTGCAATCTTACCATGTGTGTTTGAGCATGTTCTAGTGATTTCTGGAGATAGCTCAGTGTTCATGTTTTGTAATGCTTTACCTGTACATCATGTCCATGCCTTTTGTTATCATGTTGGGGTGCTGTAGCTTATTTTTTTGGTGCTTGCAATATGCCTAGTTGCTGTTTTGGACAGCTTGTCCTTTAAACTTGTTTCATGTGTGTGTGTTGAACCGTTGCTCCGTTTTGAGTGTGCTCTATATGAAACTTGCTTAGAATTGCATGTAGTTTCATATTATCATGTTGCATCCTTGTTTTGAGGCGCTTGCTTGATGTTTGTATGCATTTTGCATCAATGCCATGTTTAGCTTGTTTTGCTCATATCTTCTAGGTCGTAGCTCCGAACTAAATGAACTTTATATGTAACTTGACTAGAATCTCATGTAGATCATCTTTGTGCATCTTAACTTGCTGTTTAACAACTTGAACATAAGGTTTATTCAGATCTGGACCAATTTCGAAATATGCATGTGAGGACTTACCGGAATTGTTATATGTTGTTCCCGGCCTTATTTAAACTTGCTTTGATGTGTTGCTCTTGTTTGAATCATCTCTTGCCATGAGTAGCTTCATCTAGATTTGTCATGCATCATGCTTGTTGTGCATCATGTCATGTTCATGTGTGGTGTGTTTACTATGTTGTGTGCTTCTTTTCGATAGTTCCTGTTTCGTTGCGATCGTGAGGATTCGTTCGTCTACGGTTGGTTCGGCTTCATCCGTCCGTCTTCTTCATGGACTCGTTCTTCTTCCTTGCGGTATTTCAGGCAAGATGACCGCTACCCTGGATCTCACTACTATCATTGCTATGCTAGTTGTTTCGTTCTATCGCTATGCTGCGCTACCTATCACCTGTTTATCAAGCCATCCCATATTGCCATGAACCTCTAACCTTTGACACCTTTCCTATGCAAACCGTTGTTTGGCTATGTTACCGCTTTGCTCAGCCCTCTTATAGCGTTGCTAGTTGCAGGTGAAGTTGAAGATTTCTCCATGGTGAACAGGATTTTGGTTGGGATATCACAATATCTCTTATATTATTAATGCATCTATATACTTGGTAAAGGGTGGAAGACTCGGCCTTTTGCCTGGTGTTTTGTTCCACTCTTGCTGCCCTAGTTTCCGTCATACCGGTGTTATGTTCCCGGATTTTGCGTTCCTTACGCGGTCGGGTGATTTATGGGACCCCCTTGACAGTTCGCTTTGAATAAAACTCCTCCAGCAAGGCCCAACCTTGATTTTACCATTTGCCTCACCACCACCTACCCTTTCCCTTGGGTCGGCCAACCCAAGGGTCATCTTTATTTTAGCCCCCCCCCCCCGGGCCAGTGCTTGTCTAAGTGTTGGTCCGAACCGAGCGATGTCCGGCGCCCCCTGGGCAACCAGGGTCTATGCCAAC